>NC_058405.1:154980902-155081464 GCF_002201575.2 Neomonachus schauinslandi
AAAGAAAGAAAGAAAGAAAGAAAGAAAGAAAGAAAGAAAGAAAGAAAAGCCAATCAAATGTAACATCACATTGTAGCAGACAATGGTAAAATTCCATAGGACAGGGAAGCAGCTTTGGAAATAGCCGAGTAAGAACCTCTCAAAACCTGCTCCTCCATAAAAGCATAAAAGCTTTCCTACCAAAAACTGTCAAAAATCAACTTTTTCAAAATTATGGAAATTAACAAAAGGCTTACAAAATTACAATGATAATTTAGTCATGAGAAATGGCTGAATCTCAGTAAGAATACTGAGTTTTGTGGGATTTTAATTTACCCTGTTTCCATCACTCTATCCCTAGCATCACAGTACCCTTGAAAACCAGCATCCTTGCAGCCACAATGACTGAGAAAACCAGCATTCTAAAGGTCCCTGAGAAGGCAAAATGGGTTTGGAGTTCCCTCAAAAAAGGCCCTCTCCCAGAGAACTGTCATTATTTGAACTGGCAGTTATCTGGAAAAGCCCCATTCTCAGGGCTTGTGTTTATCGGACCTAACTCAGAGATCACTCAATGGGAAAAACTCTAGCCCCTCAGCATTTGTTGAAAACAATTTTTTAACAATGAAACTGCCTGGGGCAGTAATACCAGCGGGGGCCGGGGAGGAATTTGGGGAATGAAGTGTCCATACAAGGATTTGAAAAGCTCTGACATATTCCTTGGGCTCTAGAAGGCCAGATGCATATGCAGCACTATGCACATGCACAATAAATACGTGAGACGACCCTAATCTTTCACTTTTGGCTGACATTGAGCCTCTGTGCCTGCAGCATTGAAGGCTGTGGCTGAGTTGTCAATGGCATGGTTGATGGTCGAAGGTGTGCCCCAAAATGCACCTGGAGCTTCTCTGCACAGACTTAAAGACTTATTCATTCCAGGCATTTAAAGAAATTTCTGTCAAATCATTAGCTGACCACTAAGGTAACCAAGCAGAGGCTTCAGTAGCCACATGTGACAACAAAAATGAAGACTTTACAGAATTTATTTAGAAAAGTCTGTAAACAAACAAATAACAACAGAGAGCAAAAACACCAAACCCTGGGGAGAGAAGGAAATCTCATTTTTAGAGTTGCCATGAAATATCTGAAATGTCTCCTTTCCAACAAAAACTTGCAATACACACACAAATAAATAGGGAAGTATGGTCCATACATAGGAAATAAAGTAGTAAATCAAAACATGTCCCCAAAAATCCAGATGAGGGATACTAGACAAAGCTTATTTAAATATGCTATTATAAATATGTTCAAATTATTAAAGGAAACCATGTCTAAAGAACTAAAGGAGAATATAAAAACAATATTTCACCAGAGAATATCAATACAGAGACAGAAATTATTTTTAAAAACACAGATTAAAAATTCTGGTGTTGAGGGGCACCTGGCTGGCTCAGTTGGTGGAGCATGTGACTCTTGATCTCAGGGTCATGAGTTCGAGCCCCACACTGGGTGTAGAGATTACTTAAATAAATATGTAAATCTTGAAAAAAAAATTCTGGTGTTGAAATATACAATACCTGAAATGGAAAATTCACTAGAGGTGTGTTCAATTCCAAATCTGAATAGGCAGAAGAAAGAATCAGTGAACTTGAAGATATGTCAATTGAGATTATCCAGTCTTAGGAACAAAAAAAAGAATGAAGAAAAATTAAGAGAGCTTCAGAGACCTATAGAACAACAAATACTGTATCAATACATGCATACAGGGAGTCCCAGAAGAAAAGAAAAGGGACAGAAAGAATAATGAGATAATGACCAAAAACATTTGATGAAAACATTAATCTATACATCCAAGAAGCTCAACAAACTCAAGGTAGGATAAACTGAAAAGAATTCCCACCAAGACACATCAGAGTCAAAATGTCAAAAGACAGACAGAAACTTAAACACAGCAGGAAAGTCTCATCACATAAAAGGGATTCTCAACATTAACGGTCGATTTCACATCAGGCACTATGAAGGCCAGAAGGAAGTGGAACAACATATTGAAAGCAGTCAAATAAAAAGGTAAAACAAGGCTCCTACATCCAACAAAATTATCCTTCAAAAATGAAGGAGAAATTAAGACATTCCCATTTAAGCAAAAGTTGAGAGAATCTGTCACTACCAAATCTGTCCTTCAAGAAATACTAAAGTTAGTCCTTGAGGCTGAAATGAAAAACACCAAACATTAACTCTAAGACATAGGAGAATAGGTAAAGCTAACTACACAGTTAAATATAAAAGACAGTATAAATGCATTTTTTATAACCGTCTCTATTATCTGATTTAAAAACAACTGCACAGGCAATAATTATAAAAGTGCAGTGATAGGCTTACAATACATAAAGCAAGGAATGGAGCTATAGTGAAATAAAGTTTTTGTATACTTTTGAAATTCATCTTAACTAGATCATTTTAAATTTAAAAGTATACTGTAATCCCCACAGCAAACACTAAGAATATAACTCAAAAAATATAACAATATTATCAAAAATGATAAAGACTTATGAAAATCCTCTTCTCCAGAAAAGCAACATGGGAATTAAAATGGCACACTAGGAAATAGATATTTAAGACAAGGCAAGGCAGTAATGGAAGAACTGAAGCATAAAGAAGACCTGAGGCATACAGAAAACAAACAGCAAAAAGTTAGACATTATCCACCTTATTATCAGTAATTAACATTAAATGAAATGAACATTCCAGTCACTCTAGCTAAACACTAATCGAAAGGCAGAGATTGGCATAATATATTTTTTAACTGATCCAACTATTTGCTGTCTAAAAGAGATACTTTAGATTCAGAAATACAAATAAGATGAAAGTAAAAGGATGGAAAAAGATATGCTATGCAAAGAGCAACTAAAAAAAAGAGTTGGATTGGCAATACTAATATCAGACAAAATAGACTTTAAGACAAAAATTTGTACTAGAGATTAAGAAGTATATTTTGTAATGATAAAAGAGTCAATTCAAAAGGAAGACATAATAATTATAAACATATATGTTCCCAAGAACAGGGCTGCAAAACACCTAAGTATAAACTGACAGAGTTGAAGAGAGAAAGACAATTCAACAGTAGTTGGAGATATCAAGACTCTATTTTTCATAGCTTATATAACAATTAGAAGATACATACATACAAGGATAGGTATGACAGAAAAGGACAAGGATAAAAAAAATAACTGGACTTCATTAATATTAGAAATGATTGTGCTTCAAATGACACTATCAAGAAAGTAAAAAGATAATCCACAAAATAAGAAAAATATTTTCAAGTCATAGCTCATAAAGGTCTAGGATCCAGAATATAAAAAGAATTCATACAACAAAAAAGTTTAAAAATCAGCAATGAATTTGAATAGACATGTCTCCAAAGAATGGAATTGGTTGCCCAACTTTGTAAATATACTAAAACTCACTGAATTCTACACTTACAATGGTGAATTTCATGGCATGTAGATTATATTTCAAGAAGGCTATCATTTTTTTATTAAATCAGGGAGGAAAATGGATACCAACAGAATGACTTTCCAAGATAAAAAATAAATTATAGTTTGTCTTATAATTATTTCAGGTCAACAAACATTCACTAACCCAGACTGTGCTAAATGCTGGGATGTGAAGATAAATAATAAACAGTCCTGACCCTTGAGGAACTTAGTTTTTAACAAAAAACATAATAATAAATCTTTGGAAAGAATTTTGATTCCTTCCCCTAGTTTTCACTTTCAAAATCTATAAAATGCTAATTTTACCATGACAAACTTTAATAATGATATCCAATTCCAGCAAACTTGAAATATTAGCAGGCACCCAAATCAACAACCAGATGCTAAAGAAAAATTAACTCAAATTCTATCTCTAGTTGCACTTCTCTCCCAGCACAAGAAGGTCCAAGTTGTGGTCCCGCCTCCCAGCCCTGACTGCCATGTTATAGTGTACAATCCCAGCTTGAGTGTGCCAAGGAATTTGCATGTCTCCATTTCCTCAACCTTGTCCCAAACCCCTTTCAGATTTTACAGGACCTAAATTTTATTCCTTTAGGGCCCCAACTCCTTCTTTCAAATACCATTAGTTACTAAGGTTCTCCAGATATATATTTGGTCAGGTCATCAACACAAATGCAGCTCCCTTCTTTTATTTCTTTTACTTACTAAAGATCCAAAATGGTCCCTACTAAGACCAAAACACCACTACCTGTGTTTGGTGCCCTGCACTCCAAGAGCCTGCATTGATGCTATCTCTCATATGTTCTGTTGCTCCAGAACAAGAGTTGTAAAACAGATGCAGACAGCATATAAATTTTGTTTGGCCTGTGCTGTTCTAAAAACATTTTAATTACCACTCAAGAGATGTTTTACATACAAACTTACATTTTTAGCTTCATTTGGAAAATGTGAAGATTTGGTCATGTTGGACCCAAATTTCCATGTGACAACAACTAAGTGAGCTGAGTGGCATCCCTTCTTTCCCCTTGGACGAAGAATGCCCTCCATGGTCCTCACCACTCCACAAGGTTTCCATGCACAGCACATCCTGCTGGTTTTATCTGTGACCTGTTGGCTCTGGAGGCATTAAAGTTTAAGATGAATCCAAGCCCAGAGCTTCTGAGAATAAAGGTAAGACATCTTCCTTTATTTTCAGTTTTAGGTTGCATGGCCATGTTTTTCTGCCTTTGCCAAGCTCTCCTAGTTTCTCACTCCCAACTGCTTCAAATTCCTGTCATCATTATCATGTCTGGCACGTAAGTATCACCCACTTAAATTACTCCAAGACACTCCTACAGAGGCATCTTCTGGCCTGGAAGCTCTGATGCAGGATAATTTCAGGCCACCCTGCAGAAAGCACTGAGGATCTCATCCATAGACTGAGGAAATCTTCATTTCCAGTCTTACTTCTCTTTGACAATAAATGCTCCTCCTAAATTTCTGAATTCTGGTAAGTTAAAGCAATGCTTCTCAAACTTTACTGTGCATAATACTACACAGCTGGGGATCTTGTTAAAATGCAGATTCTGGTTCAGTAGGTCTGGTGCAGGACCTGAGATTCTGCATTTCTAACAAGTCCAGGTGATGCTGATGCTGCTGGTCTGTGGATTACACTTTGAACAGCAAGGAGTTAGAAGATGTTTAAAGGAGGAAGGAGGTTTCTGAGATTAGAATTATCTGAATGACTTAGACCCCCAAGACTTGACTTTCTGCCATTTTAACACTACAAAATCTTAATTATTTAGTATCTGTGCCAACTTAATATCTGATTTATATATATAACAGCCTTTAATGGTCTGTGAGAAACAGGTGGTTCTTTCCACCATTAGGCATCGATGATTGTATATTCACTCCATGATCGATACTGAGCATTATACAGAGGGGTCAGCCAAGTTTCCATATATTTAGAGTGCTTAAAACCTAGCTGGCAAAAAGGCTAATAGGAAACAAAACAACTAGTATAACATCTAAAGCAAAAGATGAGAGGTGCCTGAGTGGCTCAGTTGGTTGAGCATCTGACTCTTGATTTCAGGGTCATGAGTTCAAGCCCCACATTGGGCTCCATGCTGGGGGTGGAGCCTACTTGAAATAAATAAAAAATAAATAACTGTTTAAAAATAATAATAAATAAAGCAAAGATTATGAAGATATTGACTGCTATAAAATAGTGGTTCCTAAGAGGGTGGCATATTAGCATCTGGAGGGGAAGATGACAAACCAAACACTTCCCTCTATCCCCCCCAGATTATGATACTGATTCTGCCCACTCTTATTGTCCATCACTGACAAAGGAAGCTATCTATACTTCTAGGAATGCCATAGTCTTCGGAAGGGTAACACAGGGAAACTACTGTTTTCGGATTGTACACAGAAACACAATGGAGATAGGGGGCCTGGAAGGGTAAGTGGAATTGGTGGGCATTCCAGGTGGGACATGCTTCCTGTGGTAAAAGTACTGAGGGAAAAATGAGTCTGGGGTATTTATGGGATGGAAAGAAGACCTGCCTAATAAGAGTAAACCAGAGTGCTCCCCTCACCACCACCCCATTCTGAGTAAAGGAAGCACAGAAAGGATCGCCTAAGAACTTGATGACCACCTGTTAAGAAAACTAAAGAGATATTCCTTCACAGGAAGGCTGAACTAGTTTGTCTCTCAGGTCCTTTCCAATTTTTCCTCAGTTGAAGAAACAAAATTTCAATTTTCCTCTCACACATATTTCTAACCTGAGTAACCTGCCTTGCCTGGTGTTGAACATGGGAAATGACCAAAGAAAATATGACTGTGTAAAAGCCCCTATAAATTTATGAAAACAATAGCCTAAATGGCTGCATCAGGTAAATTTCTCCCGCTGCTCAGCATCCCCAGTTCTTCAAAACTGTTCTCATAGGTCTTACTTTCAACCCATGTCATCAGTTACCTCTGTGACTCTTCTCTGAACCCCGTTCAAATGATCCTCATCCCTCTCACACAGGCAAGCGATGAGGTACACTTCTGGTCTTCCCTGACTACTCCGTCCAAAGGAAGTCTCAGTTACGCTCCATGTTCTATCAATATCCCCCTCTACAAAGCACTGACCACACTTCCAACTATACTTTTTTCATTTTTTTACTTAGGAAATATTTCAAATATGTATTCAGAAGTTCATACAGTTCAGAAGTATAATAGCAGCCCATATACCACCACCCAGATTTAACAAATAGAAACATTTTTGCCACATGTGCTTTGCAATTATATATTTATTTGTTTATCATATCCTTGTTGCCTGTCTCCTTCTAGATTCTCTGTTGGACCTGGGCAGGGCCATGTCTAATTACTAACCTCTTTTATACCTATCACTTAGCATACAGCCTGGCTCATGTACAGCTCTCAGTGTTTGTGCAATGAATAATGCATGAATGGCTTCTGTCCTTGAAGTAAATAATGGTAATCAAGATAGAAAAGTTATTAGACAAAACGCAAAGACTCCTTCTTTATTTAAGTTCAAAAAAAAAGGGAAACCAATCTTTATTGAAAAATGAGGGTTCAAATTTAAATATGTGCTCTAACTGGACCCTGCACATTAGAGTGGGCTAGCTGAGCAAGAAGCAGAGGCCCTCCCTTAGAGGCCCTCATCCCTCCTGCCCTGGGTAGCCCATGTACCTGCCTGATGACATGGAGATACAGGAAATGAGCTCACGAAGTCTCTTCTAGTTTAAAGATGCCAACTTAAAGATGGAAAGAACAAAGGAAAAGAGGTAAGACGGGAGGGAAGATGAGAGGGAACGAGGGAGGAAGGCCTATGCACAGAGAATCCAAGACCACTGGAGATCCTTTATTTTTCTAGGTTAGGTCAGGGGCAATACAGATCATGTCCTGAAAACTTCTGAGTATCAAGTCCATTTGTCTGGAATGAAGCCAAGCCTAAGGCAAAAGTATATAAAAGGTCATGTCCAATTGTTAGCTTTCTCCAGCTCCTTCTACCTGTACCCCATGCCACCCAGTATCTTAATCAAAATCCTAAAAGCCTAGGTTCCTCCTGGCGTGGTTCTCTACATGCTCTCAAATACCACAGATACACTTGTACCCTCTCCCCATCAAAATTAGTGGGTCTAAGTTCTATTTCTTTGTGCTCTTATTCTCTCAATGGGTCACGAAGAGGAAATATGGTTATTATTTAAAGGACTGTCCATCACCGAAAATATAACCTCCTTAAAACCCTTTATGGTCAATGTGGATCTCCAACTTTGTCTAATGAAAAAATTTCTTAGTCCTAAGATTGTGGCAGATTGTTCTATTTGTTAACAATTCTTCCTTCCCTCCCTGTCCTTGACATCGCTCACTGTGGGCAGAGCATATTACTGAGGTACGCCACTTACTATAAGAGAAATGGTTTCTCATCAGCATCATGACAAAAACATTTCTCTTATTCCACAGATAAAATATTGTATGTGTGCCTTTCCTCTAAACAGCTAGCCTAGGTCAGCATGGAGAAGCAGTCTTATACTCCCTGCCTGTCACTCTGCACGGCACACTCATATACTCAGGGGCTGCAATTTGGCTGTACGCAGTTTTTGCTCTTTCTTTTAGTATTTCCTCAAGATCAGAAGGCACTACATCTGCTCTGTGAATGGAGTAGCATGCAGACTGGCTTCTAGATACAACTCCTTTTCTTTACGAAGCTCTCACCTTCTTCTATGAACATGAAAACGAGTGCTCCATAAGTCCTGCCCCTGGAGCAATGCTTCCAGTCTCATTAATGACAGCCAAAAGAAAAATCTCCTCTCTTTCAGCGCAAGTTTTCAGCGATAAATGAACAAAGCATCACCAAGTGCTCTTCCCGGAACAAATGCCAAGAGCTGATTCATTCTCTGCATGACCTCAGTGGTTTCATCCAACCATAAAGTGAAATATCTCCTAGTACGTACTTGATAGTATTCACTCTTCCACACGCTACTCCACTTCTATTAGGCAACGAACAGCCAACCGTGTCACTTGACAAAGGAATCCTGTCAATAACTTCTGATTTCTCTTTGAGGACAATGTTTGTCTTTAGCCATCCGGCCGATTTTGCGAGTGTCTATTCAATAATATGACTCATTCTTACTTTTGCTACACGAGTCCTTTAATGATGCCGCTAGAGTGTTCTCGTCTCTTACCTACCTCTAGCAATATAATATGTTAATTTTGTAATGGAAAGCATTATTGTGTGCTTGCCCTGGAAAACTTCAATGTATAACAGAGAAGCCACTGTGCTTTGTTTGAAAATGACACCAAAACATCCATGGCTTCATGCCACTATTGGACAGTTTCATAACAGGCAACGACAGGGAATGAGGAGCGAATGGATGGCAAACCCAAGAAAAAAAACAGTTTTAAGCAAGTCATCATCATACTTCCATTTGCACTTTTCAGTTCCAGTTACTGTTTTGAACTCCTCACTCTCATGGATTCCCTTGTTTTTATACATACAGATTTCACATTTTATATTTGCAGTGGGATTGAGTTCTCTAAGTATATTTAGGACATTTTCACACTTCGCAGAACCACTTCTGAACCACTGATCTGTTTTACAAAATGGGGATACAATTTAAGAGTAGCGACAACCAAATATATGCTATTTTGACAAACAAGAAGCAAATGACACAAAAAGTTTATTAACCAAGATGAAGTGCACTATTTATGAGATGTACGCTATATTGACCTGGGCAGGCTTCAGAGCACAAAGACAACTTTTTAAATATTATAATGAGTTTTAAGAACATAATGGGATTTCACCTGAAATTGTAATCACTCTTGTATCTTAAGGTCCTACATGCTCTGCCACTCCTATACCACTTTTCTGATTTCATTTCCAGCTCCCCCCAGCCGCCCCACCCCATCCGTGCTGGTCTTCTTGCTATATCTTTATCACATACTTCAGGCTTTCACACAGGCTCTTCCCTGTGCCCAGAACATTCCCCCTCAAGTATGTGCATGGGTATCTTCTCTCACCTCCTTCAAAGTCTTGGCTTAAGGTTAAGGTCTTTTTCTCCATGAAGGCTACTCAACTACCTTGATCCTGTTCTACCGTCCCTTTGTTCCGAAGTATGTACTTCCTCTTAGCATGCTATATAACTTACTTACTCATTTTTTTTACTCTCTTATCTGTCTCCCATCCACCCCTCCACCCCAAAATAATGAAAACTTCACAAGGGTAGGGATCTTTTGTTTTATTCATTGGTACATACTCAGCATCTAGATCAGACACTGACTTGTGAAAGGTGCCCAATAGTAGCTGAATGAATGAATGAGTGAAATTTTTTCATCGCTTTTCCTTTCTAACCACCAAATTGTCTGCAGATCTTTGAGAACTAAACAGAAAACGAGCACCATCACAGGTTTTTAAACAAGAATTATACTAACAGATTAGTATTCGAACTACACAGGGTCAGGAGATGACTTAAAGTTTAGAGAGGCTGGATGCAGAGAGTTTAGTTTTAAAGTCAGTCCATGAAAGAGGTTATGAGGACCACAATTTTCCAAATAACTAAGCATTCTTTAGTGGTTTATTTCAATCCCACAGGACACATATCTATAGATATATGATCAGTGTTCATGTAAACGTATACACATACACATATACGCATGCACACACATAAACAAATATGCTGAGCAAATTTAGAAGAAGCTAAAGACATTTTTTCCATCATATGGGTATTCTTCATATAAAAGCTAATGACTCGGGTCCTACTTAAGATGACCATACATCATTGTTTTCCTGGGACAGTCCCAGCTTATACCTGTTGATCCAGTGCCCCTTCCGGTTATTATTCCCTCTTACTCTCAAATGTGTCCTTGTCTGGACAGAAGAATTACATGTCACCCTACTTATAAAGGAGATACAGAAATT
Source organism: Neomonachus schauinslandi (assembly GCF_002201575.2). Classification (NCBI taxonomy): domain Eukaryota; kingdom Metazoa; phylum Chordata; class Mammalia; order Carnivora; family Phocidae; genus Neomonachus; species Neomonachus schauinslandi. The sequence continues at coordinate 154,991,281 of NC_058405.1, forward strand.
CCTTCCTATTCAGGCATGCTGACCTCAGTTTTGAGGCTCTTAGTGGAGTGGGTATAGAAAAGGTGACAACCATAATTAACTATAACACCTATTGGCAAGTGAACTATTTCAAACAGGCAATTCTTCAGCAAAATCGTACAGCAACTGCTGCAGAAGTAGATGCCACAAGCTCCAAATATCTAGCTTTGGAACCCAAACCCCTACCAGGTCGCCTGCACAATCTCAAACCCCTATGAGAATTTTCGCACGGTGAGCAGGCACACCAAGTTCTTCTCTGTAAGCCCTCCATATGAAAAGCTGAGACCCAAACCCAAGACTGGAGTCAGAAGAGAAGATCGAAAACAAAGGTTCTTCTATTATCCTGTGGCCCAGAGAGCTTGGAAACTAGAAGAATGTTGAGTCACGTCTTCACAACAACACTTGTGTTCTGAACTCTCAGTAAATATCCCAAAACTGGACCAAACACTAAATCTTGAAATTTGCATTCACATTTGCAAGAGCCATGCATCTGCCAGGTCTGCAAACAGGTTTTGTCAAAGCTCTTCTCCCAAGTCCCAGGAGTTATTCCAATTCCTGTCAGCCCGCAGTAGATGGGCAAGTGTAACTCTTCTCATTCTTGAAGACAATAATAACATAAGCTTAGAGCCATAGTAGACACTTAACAACTTAAGGATAAAAATATTTATTTCCTATATGTGTAAACAGATGGCAAGCAATGACCTCATTCTTCGATCTTCTATCTTCCTATTTCTTTTTTCTGTATGTATTTTCTGGTTTAATTTTTTTTAACCTTTCTTATCTTTACATATAACAAATAAAAGACTAAATAAAGCAAGACTCAAAATCTGAGGACAGGAGGGCGTAGTAAAGAAAAGTCAAGGTTCCTTAACATCTAGGATGACTGTATAATTTATCAGCCAAACCACGGCACTTCTAAACGTGAAAAGGGATGCTTTTGATAACTAACATAGGTCAGTAGGAATAAGCTGGGACCATTGTAGACAAACTAGGAGTTCTGGTCACTCTTCTAATTCCTCATTCATATTCCCATACAAAAGACATCCTGTGTGTAAAGAAGTAACCTCTGCCTGTGTTGGATCCACCGAACTTCAAATATAGCCCTCTCTCAGGCCAGGCCTGACTTCGGACAACGAAACTAGAAATGTTTTCACGCCATGCTGCCATTCCCTTTCCAACACACCATGCAAAACTGGTTCCATTTTTACCCAAGAAAACAAGCCACACATGAGAATGTGGATCAGGCCAGGCCCATAGCAAGCCCCAGACCTGGAGCCTCGGGTTTCTCTTAAAGCAACACTTCACAAGAGAGACAGCAATCTGGGGAGAGGGTACACAGATCCAACCACAGATTTAACAAGTATTTTGAATGTTAGATCTTTCGATGCTAGGGCACCCACTGAAACTGGACACAGCCCAAAAGCCACCTCTCCTGCAAAATGCATTCACCCAAAAGGTTATACCATCTGTCCTCAATTACAGGTAACAACTTTAGTTTCTTTGTCTTTTGCTGAGATCAGGGGTGAAAAGGGCTTTGAAAAGAATAAGAAACCATGTTTTTCTCTCAAGATCACATTGCTCAAGTTAAACAGAGCTAATGCTTACTTTTATTCCATACTTCTTATTCAGAGGGGTCAAACATCACTCATGTTCTTCATCAAATCTCGTCCTGTGGCTGGTGAATATTAATTTACTGGGATATCTTCCCTCACAATCACTGAGGGAAGACCAGTTTTGCAATCTACAGCACACAAAGAACCTATAATGGTGGTTGGAGCAGAAAAGCTCCAGCTGGCTTATCTCAAATGTTCAGAATGACTTTGATTCTTCACGGACTCCACAGTCATTCATAAAGATTCACTGCCAAAGGCTGCTCAATGTTGTGATAGAGGCAATGGTAAAGCAAATGTCTTAGGCTAAGTAATTACAGAAGCTGATTCTATCCATAGCTGAGGGTCTGAGGGCAAGTGCTAGAAGTTAGGGAATCACCTGTCTTAGAGATGGTGGAAGAATTCATGCAGATTGGACCAAAGTCCTTCCAGCTAGGAGACACTATGAGTCCAAGGGGTCATTTGTTGAAATGAACAAGACCTAAGAAAGTTATGACTCTTTTCTCCCCATAAGTGGTAGAATAATCTTAAATTCGAAGACATTTTTGCTAAGAAAACTGTTTAAACTGCTTCACATGATTACAAATAAGACCAAAATGTGCCAAACAAATAATCAAAACAAATAGCTTAATGATGACTTTTTAAATGTTCAAAGAAAGAAGAAATTAACTGGTTTAGGAGATCGGATGATAAGGTTATGTCTCCTTTGAGAGATCAAAATGATGTCTTCCCCACCCCCCACCCCACCCTACCCCTCTTCCAAACAGTGAAGTGGATAGTTTCTGAAAGATACAATGACCCTTTATGCCTGGCTTCTCTTGTCTGCTAGGGATGCCATCTGTCTCCCACACTATATAAACAATCCCTGCAGGAATCTTCTGATGACCAAACAGATTAGCAAACTCCAGATTTTCACACCATTAATAATATCCCCATCCAGATTAGGCCTCTTGCTTTAATAATGCCAACGATAAGCCTAATACCTGATCCTTCTCTGTTTATAGGGACTGTGAGTGTCATTTTAAAGATAACCTCTCAGAACATACAGAGCCATCTGTTGGGAGGAGGGGGGTGGGGGAAGCTCTCTCTAGGCAACGAAGAAATGAACCCTTGAGGGAACAGAAGAAATAATAAAACGAAAATCATACTTGTAAGACAAACGCATACATGAAATTTCACCAGGTCTAACAGAGGACGCTACTAATTACATTAAAATCTTTTTCTTCTAAAAGCCAAAGTACAGAAAAGTGTTCAAGAAAAGGCAAGTTTCACACTTTCACAAAGGTGTACATACACGAGAATTCAGAGTTTGCTTGACTCTGGGGCAGTGACAGCAGAAACAGACCAGGAAGGCGTAAAGCCTCCCAGGAAGTTTGCCTACCGTCCACCTCTAACTATGATGATCGCCGATGCTTGCCTTCTGGAACTTTAATATCGATCCCTTGTAACTCTGTGAGCTCTCTGTCTTGTCTCCAAAGACTTCCAACTCTAAAAGAAAGAAACGTGCCTGTAAAGATGTTCCTAAAGTTGATAATTATCAAGGAAAAACACTTGAGCACTGCAAAGGGAGGAAAAGACAGACATGCAAGAGCCAACCTCTGCAGTCGCACGTCCTCGGAAACGTCTACGTCTAAATCTGCAGCCCCAGTTTCCTCCAGGCCCCAAGCCCCAGCAGAGGATGTTCACTATACATTCCTAACCAAAAAGAAATGAAGCCCCCTCTCCCTAAAGTGATGCTCAAATGGACCCAAAAGTCTCAGCTCCCTGGGGTAATCAAACCACGAAACACGTCCCGGTGCCTCTCACCCGCATTTCAGGGCAGGGGAAGCCGAAATGTCAAATGAATGACCGCGCCGGGGCGCGAGGAAGGAAAACAAAGCCACCTCCCGCCGTCCGGTACCTGCGGCGCGAGGGCCGGGCCCTGGCCACGCACTCACCTGGGGCTCGGCGCCGCCGCCGTCGCGAGCTGCGGGTGGGAACGGGGCCGCGGGGCGGGAGGGCGCCCCCGCAATCGACCCGACCCGGGGCCCCGGCGCCCTCCGGCCGGTCCGCGCGCGCCGCGGAGAAAGCAGGCGGCCGGGGGCGCCGCCGCGCGTCGCATGCAGCTCCCGGCTGCGGCGGCCGCTGCCAAGGGCGGCAAGGGACCCTGCGCTGCCGCCCCCGACCCCGCGACCTGAGGCGGCGACGGGAGAGACGCGGCGCAGGAGCAGAGCGCGCTCGGCGCGCCCCTTAGCGACTCTTCCCGCCGCCCTCCGCAGCGGGCTGGGTCTCCGCTTGCCTTTGTACTGGCATCTTCCTTCGTTCCCAGCGACACTCGGAGCTCCTCCGGCGGCTCCGCGCAGCCGCCCACCCCCGGGTTACGCCGCGCCCCCCGCGCGACCCGCCGATTGTGTCGAGTCAGCACCAGCCGCGGCGGGGACGCGCGAAGCCATGTCTCCAGCCCGCGCTCGAGAGGGCGCCGGGGGTCCGGGCGCCGCGAGGAGGTTTACGGCCGAGCTCGGCGGCCCCGGCGGGGCGCGGCGCGTCCCCGAGTGACTCCGCAGCGTTCGGCTCCCTGGCGCTCGCTCTCCTGGTGTCGCCCGCGAGCAGCGCGCCGGCCCGCCGGCGTCTCCCCTTTCGCCGCTCCCCGCCGCGTCGCCCGGCCTCCCTCCCGCCGCCACCTTCCTCCTGCCCGGCTGGCCCGGGCGCCCGCCCCAACCAGCCCCTGCGCCCCGGCCCTGGGAGAGCGCAGGGCCGGCCAGCTCACCTCTGGCGGCGCCGGCGCCCCTCCCTCTAGACGCCTGAGCAGCATCTGCCCGCACCTTCCTGCGGGGCACTTGGCTGGGGGTTTCCTGCACGTCGGGGACCGGGGAAAGGGAGGCGGGGGGCCGGGGGAAGGACGGGAGGGACAGCCAGACCTTGGCCAGCTGGACCTCTTGAGGAAGGTGCGGGAGAGCGGGGCGGGTGCTGCTGGGCGGAGGACGAATCCCGAGGCTGCGGAGGATCCCGAGCTGCTCTCCTGCGACGCCGAAGGACATGAGGGTTCTGAGAGGCGCCGTGGAGGAAGGAGGAGACCCTCTGAGGTCATGCAAGCAGGACTCTTCCTAAATCCTACCGAAAAACTGAATGGAGGAGGGTCATGCCTCGGTTTCCCCAACTGCAAGGGCAAGACGGTAATACTCGTCACTTACACGGGGTGTGGTCACAATTAAAAATGGATTATTGGAAGCGCTCCGAGCTACTTTGCCTAAAGAGGGCACTAAATTAAAAATTACTGTATTAATACTTTAAGCTTTCTATTTACTTCTTCTGTAGCATCTTCATTGACTCAGTCCCACTTAGGGGAAAGACTGAAAAAGCCGAAATGTAAGGCTATTGCCCACTATGCATGGTATCTATCCAGATGTGGGGAAAAAGATGTACTTGATTTTACGGTTTAACAACTATAGCCCTGTGGAGGAAACTCCCAAACATTGCCCCCTCCCCCAAATAATGGATATCCATTATTTTGGAATTTTATGTGCTTTCAGTATTATCCATCTCTCCCCCTTCTCTATTAACAGGAATTATATTTTCCTTTGGGAACTACCCCTCCCCCTTGCCCAGGAGTCTTTATGGTTCAGGATCATGACACCTCCCATCCTCACTCCCCAGAACTGACCAGTCATCATATCCAGACCATAGTAATTGGTTCTGGGATGGGTATGTTGGTCCCGGAACGCCATCTGGGGCTTTTGCTGAATCAGTTCAGAAAAAAGCAGCTCTTTTAACTAGGATAACTAATAAGCCACTAATAACAAGTACCACCACTTGAAGAAAGCCAACTTCAAGGGAAGGAAAGCTGAGGGAGAGAGGATGATGTCTTTTGAGCCTCAGGAGGCAAATTTGTCTGTACCCCTGATGCCAATAAATCCCCTTACTCTTAATTTCCTTAGATCAGTTTCACTTGTGTTCTGTCACCTGTCATAAAAAAAGCCCTGACTCATTATTCCCAGAGATCTATCCATTGCCAAGCTATTCCACAGAATTGATGAACCCCCCAGCACATGACAAAAAAAAAAGTCCTATTTTTGTTCCTACTGGAAGAATCAGGATCCCAAGAGATCCCACATGATATTCTCTTTCTACAACTTGCTCTAGACCCAGCAACCCTACACCTGCAAATCCTTAACTTCCTGTATGGATTAAACACTATGTTACAATCTTGCCTTAAACAAAAAAGCATAAAAATAAATAGCACTAAAATAGATCATTATTGCTGCCCTTACGTTAAAAAAAAAAACAAACTGGGTGCCTGGGTGGCTCAGTTGGTTAAGCGACTGCCTTCGGCTCAGGTCATGATCCTCGAGTCCCCAGATCAAGTCTGGCATCGGGCTCCCTGCTCAGCAGGGAGTCTGCTTCTCCCTCTGACCCTCCCCCCTCTCATGTGCTCTCTCTCTCTCTCAAATAAATAAATAAAATCTTTAAAAAAAAAAAAAACTTGTTTTTTTCCTCTTACCTAAAAAGCAGCCCCATCTATCTTTAAAATTTTCTATATGTCAAGCATAAAACCTGAGGCTAAGGCATCAAATAAGATTAATAGCAAAGTCATCCTAGAATCTCAGATTTCCAAAAGTGTGTAAAGGTTAGGTTCTTCCACGCTGTACTCCCCATCACCCATCACCACCATTACCTAATTTGGGTCTCCGCTTCACAGGATCCAGGGCAGGTTCTCACCTAGCCTTGCCTTGAACCATTCGCATAAAGAAAACTCATATTTCACACGCTGGTCAATTCTATGTTGAAACTGACCTAACACTAGAAGATGATTCCTAATATTGAGTCATCATACTTTTTCCCCTCACAGGACTCCAAGTACGGAAGACAGACTTGTGGACCACTTGAATTGTGTCTTCCAAGATCTTCATATGGCCCTTAGATGCTTATTATCTGACACTGTCCTAACTCTTCACCATACTAGGTTACCTCCTTACTAAGGACATGCTCAAGTTTGTGGACACTACCCTGAAGTGTAATGTCCAAAGCTGAACCCAAAGGCAGATTCCAAGAAACTTAAACTTCAAGCTCCTTCTAACACCACAGGAGGAGTCCAAGAAGTATGTTCACGTGGCTTTATATTTCTGTAAGGCTTTGGAAGTAAAATATTTTAATCTCGAGAGACTGCTGTGTCTTTTCATCTAACTTCCTTTCTGAAACATCAGAGTGGTTGTAGGCATTTTGGGGATCTGGCTAAGGGGAAGTTGAGTTTGTTAAGTGGAATAAATATGTGGGGTCTGTGGGCATTACAGCCCATAGTTAAAGTGACATTTATTCCAGCTGCTTGAAGGCCTGCTATCATCTGGATCACCGGGTGTTGTGACAATAAGGTGGAGGGCCAGACACCTTATCAGCAAATGAATGTGTCTCTCAGGATCCAGCGTGGAAGTATACAGGTAATGGGGTAGACAATATTTGAAATACATGGATCCAGAACGAGAATATGGAGGGGCGCCTGGGTGGCTCAGTTGGTTAAGCGTCTGCCTTCGGCACAGGTCATGATCCCGGGGTCCTGGGATCGAGCCCCCACATCAGGCTCCCTGCTCAGCGGGGAGGCCTGCTTCTCCCACTCCCTCTGCCTGCCACTCCCCCTGCTTGTGCTTTCTCTCTCTCACTCACTCTCTCTTTCTCTCAAATAAAATAAATTTTTTAAAAAACCTAAAAAAAATAATTGACATTAAAAAGAATATGGAAAATCCCCCCACATCTTATTATATGGGAAAGAAATTTTTCCATATTCGACAACAATCTTAAAAATATATATGGCTTTTCCAGTAATGACTGGAAAGAAACTCTTCTAAACTATCAATAATAAAAACACATTTCAGTCAACTATGCTAATGGAAAGACTGAGATATCTATTAATGCCGTAGAACAAAATGTGACAGAATCCTTTTTACATGAAGAAGAAAACAGTATGCAAAGTGTAGGAAAAAGTATTATAAAATATATTAGGCAATTATTTTCAAATCATGGTATTTTTTATATTTGATGATGTCTGATACTTGTGAATGGATTTTAACTTATAATCTGTTGTGATTTTTTAATTCTAAATATTGTCTTGTATTTATACATTGTTTTCTTAAAAAGGCTCCGAACTGTATAATCTTCAGACTCCAAAAAACATGGACCTATCCCCTATTGAACCTGATACTCTAAATGAGGCCTCATCAGTATAGCAGCATTCATGGAGTGGGAGATTCCAACAGAAATGACTAAGTACAATAATGCTTTGAGATGTTCATTTCTGTCATATTTCATCAATCAACCATTATAAGGAAATGAATAGCTAATTACAGCTAGGGAGTTTGGGGAATAACTAAAGGATGCCCATTTGAATGCCAAAATATAACAAATATGTTACAACTTTTCTATAATTTTAAAGAAAGTATACCAGACCTGACTGATTCATTATTTTCATAGTGGCTATGATTTATTTACTATGCTGTCATTCAGTGATGCCCTTAGGTGCTAGGTAGGTATAACCTGTTTTTGCCTCTATACCAATAGCCTTAGACTATTACAGTTTTTTCTTGTAGTGGTGGTACTTAAAAAATAACTTTCTTCTTAGAACCCCATATTTTTCCTACTTATCACCTTTTCTTTTATTGACAATCTTATCTCATTCTAAGTTCCTGTTTACAGCCTGTTATGGAATCTATAGACTAGATATATATTCTTATTAGAACTTTGTCTAGAATGGATTGTGGGAGGGAGGAGGGTCAGTGAATAATGTACATGAGCTTTAGTGCATACATTTTGTGGCATCTATTTTGGTTGCTTGAAATCCTTTCACATTTTCTTCTAATTTCTTACCCATTACCAATGGTGAAAAACTCTGGATTGTCCCTTACATATATTCCTTATGTAAATATTTAATAACCACTTAATGTGAGCCAGGCATTCTTCTAAATGTTGAGGATACAAAAGTGAGGGGAATAGACAAAAATCCCTGCCTTTGTAAAGCTTATATTCTAATAGGATAGGGAAGGAGAGGTCAAATAATAAGGTCCGGCAAAAAGTGTGAGTGTCCATATATTCCGCTACATTTTCCATTCTATGTTGCATTTAGGATAGCCATGTGATCACTGCTGGCAAATAGAATTTAAGCAACAATCATGGGTGTCAATTCTGGCTCTGGAGATTAAGAATCCAATGTGACTTCTCTCATTCTCTTCACCTTCCCTGAAACCACAGAGCTCATATATTGCAGTGGTATCATCCCAAAATGGAAGGAGCCTGGATCCCAGCACCATCACTTGGAGGAAAGCTGACTAACTGACATAAGACTGTGATGTAATCAAGAAATAAACTGTTACAATAAGTAGATGTGGGGTTATTTGTTACATCAGTCAGAATTAATGATCCTGACTACAATGGAAGTTGGTAACTTAAAATAGGGTATTGCTATAATTAAAACCTAAAATATGTGTCATTTACTCAGGAGTTCAGTAGCAAGCAGCAAGGAAACTAATATTAGAAGCTAGAAAGATGGTTATAATAATATGCAGTGGCAAAACAATAAAATGTTGCTCTGATAACTTATAATTTATCTTGTGCCACTAAGTCAACAGCTCTAAGGAAAGTGATTGGAAGAATCAACTAGTCAGTGATGGAAACTATTAGTTGGTACTGAATGGGAAAAGATATCCACAAATTGTATATCCAATAAGGGGTTAATACCCAAAATATATGAAGAACTCATACAACTCAATAAAAAAACAAAAATTAACAAATCTGATTTAAAAATAGGCAGAGGACCTGAATAGACATTTCTCCAAAAAAGGCACACTGACGGTAAACAGACATATGAAAAGATGTTCAACATCACTATTGGGGAAATACAAATCAAAACCACAATGAGATATCACCTCACATCTGCCAGAATGGCTATTATAAAAAAGAAATAACTGTTGGTAGGGGTTGTGGAGAAAAGGGAACCCTCATGCATTGTTGGTGGGAAGGTAAATTGGTGCAGCCACTGTGGAAAACAATATGAAGATTCTTCAAAAAATTAAAAATCGATCTATCATATGATCTAACAATTCCACTTCTGGGTATCTATCCAAAGATAGAAATGAAAACACTAATTCAAAAAGATATATGCACCCCTCTATTCATTGCAACATTATTTATAATAGCTGAGATATGGAAGCAACCTAAGTATCCATCAATGGATGAATGAATAAAAATGATGTACATGCACGCAATGAAATATTACTCAGCCATAAAAAAGAATGAAATCTTGCCATCTGTGACAACATGGATGAACTTTGAGGATATCATGCTAAGTGAAAAAAGTCTGACAGAAAAAGACAAATATCACATGATTTCACTTATATGTGGAATCTAAAACCAAACCAAAACAAACAACACCCAGACTCATAAATACAGAGAACAGATTTGTGGTTGCCAGAGGGTGGGGGGTTGGGGGGTGGAGGTACGCAGAACGGGTGAAGGTGATCAAGAAGTACAAGCTTCCAGTTACAAAATAAATAAGTCATGGGCATGTAATGTACAGCATGGGGAATATTGTCAATAATATTGTATTAGCTTTATATGGTGACAGATAATAACTACACTTATTATGATGATCATTTCACAATGTTATAAATGTTGAATCACTGTGTTATACACCTGAAACTAATATTGTATATCAATTATACCACAATATAAAAAACGAAACTATTGGTAGCATATGGCAAAGTATCACAATAAATAGGTGAGATAGGAAATAAGTCACCAGTTTTCAAAAATTTATAAATGAGAGTAGAGAGAGTCTAGACATTTGGGTCTTTGCAGAGGTAAAAAGGCTGACTGCTTTTAGATCCCAAGCAGTAAAAATGGGGTTTGTAAAGACTTTGAGAGACAAAAGCTCAGTAAAACTCAGTCATGGAAAAGATCAAATTTGAGGGTGTGGTCAGAGAGCTTCAGGGTTACCATTCAGTTGAGAGAAGTTTAAAACTTACGTTTCAAAAAACGCTTTGGGTGTAGTTACTGGCACATACAACTGATTGGGGGAAAAAATCACAAATCAGTTTATTTTAGACAAAACTGTATTACCAAAGAAACTATGAGCCCAGACAAAAAAATTACTTGTCCATTCAAGACTTAACATAACTTTCCATGTGCAAGAAGCAGACTTTGAATGCTGTACACCCTTCCCAAGGAGATCCCACATAACATTCCTCCTTTTTTTTTTTTTTAAGATTTTATGTATTCATTTGAGAGGAAGAGAGAGAGAGAACGAACAGAGGGGAGGGGCAGAGGGAGAAGCAGACTCCCTGCTGAGCAGGGAGCCCTATGTGGGGCTCGATCCCAGGACCCTGGGATCACGACCTGAGCTGAAGGCAGAAGTTTCACCAACTGGGCCACCCAGGCACCCCAACATTCCTCATTTCATACATGGCCAGGCAAGATAATGGGGAAGGAAGAACCTCACAGAGGTGGAAGGGGAAAGGATGAGAGTAGAGAGAAACAATGGACAAAGAAGATCCTCTCTGAGGGTAAAACCAGAATTTAATCATGCACCTTGCCAAACCGCCAGGCCTGGGGTACATCACAATACCTACCCATAGGATTTCAGCATTACTCTACAAAAGACTGCTGTGTATCTTTGCATTCTTTTCTTTTCCAAATGTGGTATTTAGTATAGGTGTGCATCATTATGTATTGGACTTCACAGGAGGCAGATATCTTGTCCTATTAGGTCATAAGTTGTTACTATACCATAAAGCACCACATCTGGACTTGACAGAGGACTATACATCAACCAAGGATCTTGAATTTAGAACTAGAAAAAAATGACAAATTGTTTTCCTTAGGGAGAAAATGAGTGTTTTTTTTTAAATACAGGAATAGATTAGTTTTCTATTATTGTGTAACCAATTACCACTAATTCAGTAGCTTAACGCATAACACATGATTTCATAGTCTCTGTGGGTGGAAAATGTGGGCACAGCTCAGTTGGGACCTCTGCTCAGGTCTCACAAGATTTCAGTCAAGGTGTCTGCCTACTGTATTCACATCTGAAGCCTTGACCAGGGAAAAAAATCCACTCTCTCGGTGTGTTGGCTGAATTCAACTCCTTATCGTTCTAGAACTTAATGGCATCTTGTCTCTTCAAAGCCAGTAGGAGAATCTATCTTTCCAGTCTTCTAAGACAGTCTTATATAACATAACTTAACCAAGAGAGTAACATTTTATCACTTTTGCCATATTCTATTGGTTAGAAGCGAGTCACAGATCTCACCCACACTCAAGGAAAGGGATTTTATAAGGACATGACTCACTGGGGGACTTAGCTCATTGTCTGTCCTTCTAAAAGTGGAACAACTGGATAATTGGTGAACAGAAGCCAAATATATGGGTTTTTACCAATCACTATGTGCACCTCTATTTCTCCCAAGCTGCTTTATGGTGAAGTGGCCATGTGACTGGTTCTAGCCAGTGAAATGTGAGTACAATGTGGGTCATTTCTAGATTGATGCAACTGCCCTTCGGTTGGTGTCAGGGCAGCCTGTGAGACAATCTCCTTAGTAAACCTTCAATATAAATTGAAGAAGATTCTGGGAAGATAGTGGAGTAGGAAGCACCAGGAATCTGTTTCCCCTTAGGCAACAATTGCACTCTCAGAATCTGTCTGATGTAACTATTTTAGAACTCTGGGGTCTGTTGAAGGCTTGCAACTTCCAGGCGAATATTTGTATGGTAAACTGTGGCTACTTTTAGTCAATTTCAGCTCTCATTACAGTAGCAGCTTCCCATCCCTCACCCCTGGCCACATGGCAGGCAGTTCTGCGCATGCTCCTAGAGCAACTTGCACACAGCTTTGGGGAGCCAGGATGGACAAAAGGGACCCTGTCCTCCAGATGGCTGGGATCTGTGCTCTGCTCCCTGATGGCTGCTTCTGATCACAGAGGTGCAGAAAAAGGAGCAGGTAACCATTCTTGTTGCACCTATAACCCCCTTGATGCTAAACCCTCCCCCTCTGGCCGAAGTGACTGCCAGTGGATTTAAAGACCTGGCACCCTCTCCCCCCCCTTTAGTTTTCACTTTTTTACCCTTTGGGAGCCAGATATTAAAGATTAAGACATTCAAAAGTTACTGTAGATACAGGGAAAATTTGAAACTGACCATACATTCCCTGAGGAAGGATCAGATTAAGTTTACAAAGCAGGCTGATCCTTAGCACAGAGATAGCCTACAACAACTGAAAAAGAATAATAGCAGAAAACAGCAAAACCCTGGGGAAAGGGGAGAAACTGATTTACAGAGTTACCATATTATTAGATAGGACAATGGAAATTATTGAGTTTGAGGAACAGAAAGAAGCAAGATTTAAAACTGTGAACAGAGCCTAAAGAGTCAGAAAAAACCCTCAAGCAGAACATGGGAGTCTTAGAAGTGGGAGAAAGAAAGGGACAGAATGTTGGAAGAAATAATGGCTGAAAAATTCCCAAATTTGATGGAAAACATATAAATATCCAAGAAGCTCCACAAACTCCAAGCAAGATCAACTCAAAGAGACCCATTATAATCAAAGTATCAAAAGATAAAGACAATCTTGAAAGCATCAAGAGAGAAGCAAATCATCACATACAAGGGATCCTCAGATGAATCTAAGATTATCAGCAGATTTCAATTTCTCATCAGAAACTTCAGAGGCCAGTAGACAGTAGGCTGATATATTCAAAGTGCTAAAAGAAAAAAAAATGTCAACCCAGAATCCTGTCTGGCAAAACTGTCCTTCAAGGGTGAGGAAGAAATTAAGACATTCCCAGATAAACAAAAATTGAGGGAGTCTGTGACCTCTAGACCTGCCCTGCAAGAAATACTCAAAGGACTCCTGCAAGGTGAAATGAAAGGACACTAGACAGTTAACTTCGAGCTTTCAGAGAAATAAATATCTCAATAAAGATAAATACATGGGTAATTATATAAGCTGGTATTATTGTACCAATGGTTTGTTACTACACTTTGTTTTCCCCATGATTTAAAAGATTATGCATTTAAAGAAAAAGATGTTAATGTAAAAGTTAGTATTACTGTAATTTTGGTTTGTAACTCCAAATCTTGTTTTCTATATAATTTAAGAGACCAATGCATTTAAAAGAATTATTAATTTACGTTTTGGGGCACACATGTATAAAGACATAATTCTGTGACTCTATGATTCCACTTACATGAGGTACTTAGAGCAGTCAAAATCATGAAGACAGAAAATTTGGGTAGAAAGGAGAATGGGAAGTTTTTGTTTAATGGGTATAGAGTTTCAGTTTTACAAATGAAAGAGTTATGGGGATGGGTGGTGGTGATGGTCACACAAAAATGTGCATGTATTTAATACTGCAAAACTGTAGGGGCACCTGGGTGGCTCAGCTGTTAAGCATCTGCCTTTGGCTCAGGTCATAATCCCAGGGTCCTGGGATCAAGCCCTGCATCGGGCTCCCTGCCTGGCAGGAAGCCTGCTTCTCCCTCTACCCCTGCTTGTGTTCCCCCTCTCACTGTGTCTCTAATCTTTTTTTTTTTTTTTAAGACTTTTTATTTATTTGACAGAGAGAGACACAGTGAGAGCGGGAACACAAGCAGGGGGAGTGGGAGAGGGAGAAGCAGGCTTCCCGCTGAGCAGGGAGCCCGATGCGGGGCTCGATCCCAGGACCCTGAGACCATGACCTGAGCCGAAAGCAGACGCTTAACCACTGAGGCACCCAGGCACCCCTGTGTCTCTAATCTTTAAAAAAAAAAAAAATACTGCAAAACTATATATTTAAAAAGGTTAAGATGGTAAATTTTATGTTATGTGTGTTTCACCACAATAGAAATAAATGAATAAATGAAACAAATTGAAGCAAGTGTCCCTGCCCTAACATATCCACCCTCTTGGGGCCAAAGCCTGGGAAGGACATATATTTTGAGACACACATCTGTCACACCATGGGCCTCTTCTATCCCTGTCGGTCGCCTTCTCCCATGACCTGCTGGAACTGGAAGAAATGTCCTTTGACTTTCCTTTCCTGTCTACTTGGGACTTCCTTTGGCTAAAAATGAGCCTCAGGCTGCCCAATGTCTTCATACCAGTGTGCTCCTTCCCAAACCCAGCCTCATTGCTTAGCCTTAATGAGGCCAGGATGAGGGCAATAAAATCAGCTTACCAATGAGGGAAACTAAATCAGGAGGCAATTCTAAAACATTGCAATTGCATTATTAACAAAGAATACTTAACTTCTCAACTAATTTCAATCTATAATATCTCATTTAAGAAATGAATTCCATTATTATCTCAACAGGTAGGAAATTGAAGCAGTAAAACTGCTAAGTCATTTGCCAGGATTAGCACGAGGCCTCTGACTCCTCATCCGGTGTTTTGTCCACCATGGTGTAGTGTCCCTTTCATTAAAATGAGATAGCTTTGGGGCGCCTGGGTGGCTCAGTTGGACTGCCTTCGGCTCGGGTCATGATCCCAGAGTCCTGGGATCGAGCCCCACATCGGGCTCCCTGCTCCGCGGGAAGCCTGCTTCTCCCTCTCCCACTCCCCCTGCTTGTGTCCCCTCTCTCGCTGTCTCTCTCTCTGTCAAATAAATAAATAAATAAAATCTTTAAAAAAAAATAAGTTAGCTTTTAAATTACTTTTTACAGTTTTATTTCCTTAAGATGCGTAATACTAATCCCATGCTTACTCAAATCACTCACCAGCTCAGATCACTTTTGCATTTGTTTCATTTCCTTATTAGTTTCTTACTCTTATTGTTTTCCTCTTATTAACATCTTTCTTAGCACTACCATCTCTTATAACATTTTCAATAATATTCACATATAAAGAGCCCCAAATTGCTTGTTGAATGACTATCACAATTTGAGAGAAGCCAAAATAAACTTAAAGATGTGGAAAGAGATCCTCCAAGAGGATGATATTTTGGTTATATAATAAGAAATACCATGAATGCTTTAAAAATCCAAAATGTATATTAAGGTTGGCATATTTTTCTTATGTCAGATAAACCCAGCATTTCCACTTGGCTCAGAATTCCAACCTACACATGATTCTGTCTGGGGAGAACACTGTAGCTTTGGCCGAAGAAAAGACATCTTTCCCAGCGGTTGTACCATTATTGAAACTGGTGCCAAAGAGTTTATGTCATGATTTAGTTCAAGGTCACAGAGAGGTAACAGGTGAAGCAGCAGTTAATCTAAGGAGATGTAAAGGGAAACAGAAGTATAGAAAATACACTGTGAAATTAAAAGCAAGGGTGAGGTCCTAGAAAAATAATATAAGATATACAACAAATTTAATTACTATGCTCTTTTAAGAGTTATTCTCACCCCATGTCCTAGGGCCAGTGGTTATACCACATACAGCTTATCCTTTCACACCATTTTTCTCTGGAGCCCTCCTCTGGAGACCCATACTTCTGGAGACCCATGCGTCTCTCTTCTCTGCCCTGCTTTGTGTGCTGGGAGGCTGACCCATATGGACTGCATCACAGGCTCCCTTGCTCTCTAGCACTGGAAGAGATTGGGGGGTAAGAGGAGAGTGGGGTTGGAGGGTTTTCTCCCCAACTCCCTCCTTGACCTGGTGCTGTATTTCCAGTACTCACCCTGTCAGTCAGTCCCCCTCCCACCTCTCCAGCCCTTGCTGGACTCCAGGACCTTATTGCCTTTCCTTACCCCTTTGTGCCTTGGATAGCAGCAGTCTCCCACTGTCACTGATTGCTGGGTGTCTCAACATTTCTTGTTAGTTTTCTTAACTCTGCCCAAGTTTCTGTGAATGGACTTTTCTTCACATTTGTACAACATTCCAGTGGAGCATGCCTTCTACTTTCTGCTGGGCTCCTGATCGGCATTCTTTCCCAGGATATTTACACTTTACAAAATGATAGATTTAGACACAGAAGTGCATTTAAAGTAGACAGTCTTTACAATTCAGATCAATAAAGTTCAGGTCAATAGGGCTCCAATCAATTACCATTGGGTAATTTCAGACCTAGATTCATTGAGAGTTTATACCTCAGCTTCGAAGGTTCAAAAATTTCAACTTCGTCAATTCACCCAAAGATGACAGAACCATAGGGGATCTGTCCATGCCAAATTCACAGGACATTGAGTTGTATTTCCAGACTTCCTTTTATTAGCTTGAAGAAGGGAATTTGATACCAGAACTGTTAGGCCATCAGCTCAGGGGTCTCCTTTCTGGTGGATAATATCTTTTAGAGTTTCAAATTACAGATCAGATGTTTGCATCATGGTGAACACAGAGTTAGAATAGAATCATTGTATATTTTTAGGGGCTTTTCCTATGAATTTAATTGACTTAATAAATTGCTTTTATAAACTTCAAGTATATGCCTGCATGAAAACAACAACAAAAACAAATAGTACTCACATGGAATACTATAAAGTAATGGGAATGAACAAGTTACAACTAATTAATAATATGGGTGAATCCCACAAGTGTAATGTTGAATGAAAGAAGACAGATACAAAGAGGCATATATTGTATGACTCAGTTTATATAAGCACAAAACAAGGAAAGCTAATCAATGTCATTTGGAAGTCACAGTGGTAGTTACCTTGGTGTGGGGATGAAGGTGGGGGTTATGACTGGAAGAGAACCATGAGGGAGGATTCTGGAAAGCTGGTGATGTTCTCTTTCTTAATCTGGGTGCTAGTTACACGATGTTTGTGTAAATGGATCAGTTTGTGAAAATTTATCAAGCTATACATTTATAATAGGATTGCATATTTTTGTAATTGTACTATACTTCAATAAATAGCTTTTTAAAATTTACCAGTACTGGGCGCCTGGGTGGCTCAGTTGGTTAAGCGACTGCCTTTGGCTCAGGTCATGATCCTGGAGTCCCTGGATCGAGTCCCGCATCGGGCTCCCTGCTCGGCAGGGAGTCTGCTTCTCCCTCTGACCCTCCCCCCTCTCATGTGTTCTCTCTTTCATTCTCTCTCTCTCAAATAAATAAAATCTTTACAAAAAAAAGAAAAAAAGACAATTTACCAGTACTGCTTCTAGAACCAAAGCTTCTCTCTTTTGGGCAATACTGTAGATCCACTGACCAACTACCACCAACTTCGTTTCTCCAGTGGGGTATTCATTGTCAGTTTTGAAGTTTCTATCATGATACTATCTCAAATACTAATGTTCAACATCACAATGATTTTGTATTAGCTTATAAAATAAATGAATGATAAAACAGTGATGACACTCTGGTCCCATTTCATAAGATTCTTAGAAATAATTTCTTAGACTGGGCTATTTCTGGAGAGAGTTCCAATGGTGTCTTTTAGAAACACTATTTATGTGCCTCTAGATACATCAAACAGTAATTTGTAATCAGATGAGTGCCTTGGAATCTCACCTCCACACCTGTTGAGTCAAAGCCTCTCTGAGTAGAGTTTCCCACCTTCTTGTCATATATATTTTCAGAATGTGTCCTGGGTGAATCAGACATCCTTCTCTACTTCTCTACATCCACTCTCCTATTCCAACACATATTGGTACACCAATGTTCAGAGCGGCATTATTCACAATAGCCAAAGTGTAGAAATAATCCAAACGTCTCCGAATAAATGGATAAACAAAATCTGATATAAACATGCCATGGAATATTATTCAGCTTTTAAAAGGAATGAAATTCTGACACATGATACAATATGAGTGAACCTTAAAGATATTATGCTAAGTCAGACACAGAAGGACGGATCTTATTTGATTCCACTTATATGAGGTACCTAGAGTAGTCAAATTCATAGAAACAGAAAGTAAGATGGTGGTTGCCAGGAACTGGGGAGAAGGGGAATAGGGAATTAATGTTCAACGGGTACAGATTTCAATTTGGGAAGATGAGAAAGTTCTGAAGATGAATGATGGTGATGGTTGCAGAACGTTGTAAGTTCACTTACTGCCACTAAATGTAAGCTTAAAAATGGTTAATTTAGTTAAATATATATACTTTATGGTATGCGTATATATTTATTTATTTGAGAGAGAGAAAGAGTATGAGTGGGGAGAGGGGCAGAGGTAGACGGAGAAGCAGACTCCCCACTGAGCAGGGAGCCTGATATGGGGCTGGATCCCAGGACCCCCGGACCATGACCTCAGCCAAAGGCAGACGATTAACCAACCGAGCCACCCAGGCGTCCCTTATGGCAGGTATATTTTACCACCCAAAAAAAAAACTACTTTTCTTGAGTCTTATTTAGCTTATTTTATAAAATAATAAGCTAAGAGTTCACACTATTGGAGGAAAATCATAAAACCAAACCCAAGCGCCATCTAAGAAACTCTCATGGCACCAGCAGCCCTCTACTTGAAGGCCAGAGTTCCTGGTAGACTTGCATGTAGACAAGAGATTTGTACAGTGGCCATTTAGGTTCTTGTTCATTTTGTCTGGATGTTGACCTGTGGGACCAAGCATTACGTAGTCAGCCGACATACGGTTCCTCTGGCATATTGAGGAACCTGGGTACCAGGGGTACCTGGGCGGCTCAGTCAGTTAAGCCTCCACTCTTGATTTTGGCTCTGGTCATGATCTCGGGGTGGTGAGATCAAGCCCCATGTCTGGTTCTGTGCTGAGATTTTCTCTCCCTCTCCCTCGGCCCCTCCTCCCCCCTCAAATAAATAAATAAATCTAAAAAAAAAAACCAAGTCTCAGCTCATTGAACCCCTTAGGAAGCTAAGCCCTACCTGGCAACAGTTGCCATGCCAGAGGGACTTTGTTTAAACACCATTCCGAACCATCACTAATGAACATTAAAGAAACCCTGCAATAAAGAATTTCATTCCAGGGGCACCTGGGTGCCTCCGTCCGTTAGGTGACTGCCTTTGGCTCAGTTCGTGATCCCAGGGTCCTGGGATCGAGCCCCGCATCAGGCTCCCTGCTTGGCAGGAAGCCTGCTTCTCCCTTTCCCTATGCCCCTCCCCTCCACTTGTGTGTGCACGCTCTCTCTCTCAAATAAATAAAAGTAAAACCTTTGAGAAAGAATTTCATTCCACTTTGCCTTGACTCATCTAAAGAAAATACTATTTTTCTTTGAGAATTATCATATAATTCTTTCTAATAATAATGATAGTTTATTATTTTAGGCATTTGATTATTTTGGTTTAGTTTGCTCATAATAAGATTTGTCTCACCCACCTAGCTATCAAAGGAAACAGAAAAACTCTCATGGCCTTCATAAGCTCACTCCTTTTGGGGAAGAATTCTGGTTCACTACTTCAACGAAAATATTCAACATAAGAAGTTTTTCAGAATGTTTAGTATGTATCAACAATGTTAGCAAATTTCACTGTGATTAAAATTGTCCAAATATCTCTTTTGTAACCATTGTATTCATGACAATCAGATTTCTAGTGGTAGGTCTCCTAATATAACTCTGAACTCTCCAATCCAATTTTTGAAATCCAGTTCCAAATACATTCTTGTTTTCCATTGTTAACTAAAGTTGTGGAAAATGTAAGTGCTATTACTACTTCAACCCACTACCACTGCCAAAAAAAAAAAAAAAACCCAAAAACAAAACAAACAAACAAACAAAAAACCTTTTACAAACAAAATAACTAATAAAATTAAAATGCAGGGACTTTTCAGCCAACTATGGTTCCAAATTAAAGTGCATTGACTAAGGCCATCCTCTTTTTAAATGAGTCATACTTTCATGATTACAGATGACCCCCAACTTCTGATGGTTTGACATGTGATTTTGCAACTTTATGACGGTGCAAAAGGGCTATGCATTCAGTGGAAACTGTACCTTGAATTTTGAATTTTGTTTTTCTCCCCCGGCTAGTGATGTGTGGTATGATCCTCTCTCATGATGTTGGACAGCAGCAACAAGTCACAGCTCCCAGTCAGCCACACAATCACGAGGGTCAACAACCAATACACTTACAACTATCTGTACCCATACAACACTTCTGTTTTTCACTTTTGGTACCATATTCAATAAATTACATGAGATATTCAATACTTTATTATCAAATAGGCTTTGTTTTAGATGATTTTGCCCAAATGTAGATTAACACAAGTGCTCTGAGCATGTTTTAAGATAGACTAGCCTAAGCTATGGTGTTCAAACTTATGATGGATTTATCAGGACTGATTACTGAACTGCTGAACTGTACTAAAGCAGCAATGGGTTTGGGGAATGCATAACACTTCACATGTTCATTACTTTCTGCTCCAGGAGAAACAGAACCTATTTCCCTGGTAACAGAAAAATGTATTCGTTTCCTATTGCTATTGTAACAAATTACCACAATTTCAACAGCTTATAAATCATAAATGTATTACCTGGCAGTCCTGGAGTTCAGAAGCCTGAAATCAGTTTCACTGGACTAAAAAGTCCAGGTGTCATTAGGCCTGCCTTTGGGAGACTCTAGGGGAGTCTTTTTCCCTGTCTTCTCCAGCTTCTAGATGTCACCTCTATTCTCTAGCTTGTGACACATTCTTCCATCTTCAAAGCTCATCACTACAACCTCTACTTCCCATCGTCCCATCTCTTTCTTCTACCTTTAACCCTCTTGCCTCCCTAAGGATCCTTGTGAATACATTGGACCCACCTAGATAATTTTCAGGATAATCTATCTCAAGATTCTTAATGTAATAATATCAGCAAAGTTCCTTTTGCCATGTAAGGTAACATATTCACAGGACTAAGCTGGCCATTAATCAGTCTATCGTAAGTAGCGGTAGCTCCAGCTAAAACATTACATATACAAACCTCTCTTCCACATGCAATTATAAGATTAAATTTTGGCCAGTGAGATATAATAGGTAGACGTTCTAGAAAGAACAGTTAAAGGAAGTAGATTTAATTGCAAAATGTACTCTTTTGTTCTTTTCTTCCTCCCTTCTGTTCAAAACATAGACATGATGGCTGGAGTTCAGCAGCTACATTGAACCCTGAGGTTAACACTGGAAATAGAATTCATGACTAGGATAAGGAAGCAAAAAAGGCAAAATAAGCCTGGGCCTTTCAGGGTCA
The DNA here is from genome assembly GCF_002201575.2 of Neomonachus schauinslandi. Classification (NCBI taxonomy): domain Eukaryota; kingdom Metazoa; phylum Chordata; class Mammalia; order Carnivora; family Phocidae; genus Neomonachus; species Neomonachus schauinslandi. The sequence goes on from NC_058405.1 coordinate 155,012,919, forward strand.
CCGTACCAAACTGAAATGCCAAACTCTGGACTTATTTTATATGAGAGAATATAAGTCACTGTTTGTGTTTATGTTACTACCATCGAAACACAATTCTTGCCTAACTGATATTATTTAATTGGGCAAATCTACCTTGTCAGTTGATCAGGGGATATTTGTTGAGAGTCATACTGCACTACGTGCCTCTGTAATTAGCTGGGCTTTCAAAGTAAATTTAGGAAAAGGAAGAAAGGGAGAGAGGAAGGAAGGAAGGAAAGAAGGGCAGAAGGAAGGAGGGAGGGAAGGAGAGAGGGAAGGAAAAAGAAAAGGAAAAGAAAGAAAGAAAGAAAAGGAAAGAAAGAAATGTGTCAACTCCCATAACTGAAACCTTCTGTTAGGGTTGGCACCAGGCACAGCCTGGCTTTAGGCCAGACTGGAACATGAGGACCCGGGTTGACTTTGCCTTCTTGGGATTTCGTTACCTGGCTGGTTCCTCTCCTGGTCACAAAATGGCTGCAGCAATCCATCTTTTTCATATCTTTATTTCCCTAAGTCCAAAGGAAGACGGAAAGCCTCTTTTCCTAAAGCCCTGCAGGGTCTCAATATGTGTCATTGAATTGATTAAATTACGTGCATTTCCTGGGGGCTGGGGTTGGGATAGACTGGATCCTTTATTTTATGCCTACACCAATCAGGACCTGCCCCTACAGATGTGAGTGGGGTCCATCCCACACAAACGACATGGCTGAGAACCAGGGGGAGTATAGTAAAGTGCTAAGTTTGTTACAGAGACAGCGAGAATTCTGGGGAGGTAGAGAAAACTTAGCATGTCAGCATACCAATTTCATAAGAGACTTCTCTAGGAATTTAGAGAATTTGAGCCATAGAATAATTAGCAAAAATATTTCTAGCTCAGAAAGTGAGGATTTAATGCAAACACCTTTAATTCCTAGCCCATGGCAATCCTCACAGTCTAGCATTCTGTTTACACTATCATTCCTCCCCAAACCAGAAGCAGCCTGGGCTGGGAGAGAGTTCTCTTTGAGGTAGCCCCAAGGTTAAATCTACTCCAAGTTTATTTGTATTTACATTTTGCAAGAAATTACATGGCCCTGAGACACTATTTCCATGTGAACTCTAAGTGAGATGGGTAATGTCATCACATCATCTCCTGGGAACAATAGGAGCTTATCTTTGTTTTAATGTGCATAGACTCAGCTCATTTTTTGTGTGCAATTCAGCCAGTCTAGCACCTTCAGTATTCGTTTGTTTTCCCTTTCCCTAGTCCATGTACGCCAAATCCATATTCACATGTACACTCAACCTGTCATACAGAGTAGGTTCTTTTACGAACACGCTCAGTCTAAAATAAGGTAAATTTTATTTCCTTTCTTAATTTTTACCAAATGCAGGAAAGAGACACCCAGGTATCCATGACTGAAATTAAACAAGCATTAACTCTTTGCTATATTTATTTTAGGGTTTTTTTTTGTGTGTTAAATACTATTTTCAGAACTGATAGTTCAGATACAGCTAAAAACCCCCAATTCCCACTTTTCTTCTTCCCTTTCTTCCTCAGAAACAACCACTAACCTGAAGGTGGAATATATCATTCCCATCCTTTTTTTTTTTTTTTTTTTGGTGTTTGCTAACATTTTTCTATGCATGTGTATATCCAGATACAACATATACTATGGTTCAATCCTAATTTGGCTAGGATCCCAGCAAGAAGCTGATGATGGACTAAGGGTTAATGAGAAAGAACATGATAAGAGGGTAATGAAGAGACTGTTTATGGAAGTATGGACAGTTTTAAAGAACAAGACATGGTAAAATATCCAGGGAATAGTAACAGTGGAAAGCCCTTACCACCTCTGAACATGAAAGGGCAGGAGAAGGAATAATGTTTCCAGAACCTGCTGTGAGTTGTAGCATGGGACAGGCATTTGACAGCAGCTTTGACCTTCAGTAGAGGAATTAGAAGATCTCAATTATTGTCCAAACCAAGGTCTACCAGGGAAGATCAATACCAGGCTCTCTTTCCTCCCTCTTTTGATCACCTGCCTATGCCTCCCATTGGCCACAACCAACTGGAAGGCAGGAGAACCTGTCTGATGCTATCTGTCCAGGCCAACTTCTTTTGACACAAAACAGGAAGAAGAAGGGAAGCAAATGGATCTGGAAAGGCAAACAGATAATGACACAATTGTTTTGTATTTTAAAAATTAGTATATATTATCATAAAATACATAAAGTTAATTTTAAAATGATGTATGAACTGCTTCCTTACAGAAAACCTAAATTAAAAATTCAAGTTACCAAATTTGAAGTTTTATCTCTGAACACCACAGTTGTTTATCCACATGCATTTGGCAACAAAACAAAGAGAAATAAAGGAAGGAAGGAAGGAAGGAAAAAGAAGGAAGGAATGAAAAGGGAAGAAAAAGGAAGAGATAGAAGGGGGAGTGGAAAGATTGATTTCACAATTCCTTGAAAAAGGGAGTAGACTTTTTTTTTCCTTCTCTGATGGCTGAGAGAAGCAGCAAAAGTATAGAACATTCTGGCTTTCTGTCAACTGAGCATCACTAGGTGATTAACCCTTCACCTAGCCCTAGTGGAAAACAGAGATACGGAAGCTGAAGCAAATGCTCTTAGCAAAGAAACACCACTGCCCCACCTTCAAAAAAAAGAAAACCAAAAACATCTTTATTGAAAATAAAAGTGTGCAACTCGATTGTTTTTAGTGTATTCAGAGTTTTGCATCCATCACCAAAACCAATTTTAGAATATTTTTATTTTCCCAATAAGAAATTCCACACCCCTTAGCCATTACTCCAATATCCTTTCCTTTTCAACTCTTTTGGTTACCTGCTCCTACACTGCAAGAAGTAATTTATGTAATTCCTTAGCTTACACAATTTACAACTTTCTTGTAAATTCTGACTCCAAAATCTAAGGAACTAAACCCGATGTATTATGGTAACCTACGGGATGTACTAGTAACATTGTTAACATTCTTCCCTTATGTATTACCCATCAACACAGATGCTCAAATTACTTTGTCAAACACGTCAGTAACTACATATTCCCTTCTCACTCTTGTTAGTTACTATTAGACATGCTCTGAGGTTTTCAATTACTTTGGGGAGATTTCAATTATTTTTGGTTTCTTTCAATATTGTCTTAGGTGAGTGAAGCAGCATTTAGGATATGATATATTCTGTGAAAGTTTAGAATTGTATTAATGGGGACAAACAAAAAAGATGATGAGATACCCTGGAGGTAGTTCTGCTCTGTTAAGGATTTATCAGAACCTTTATTAATGTACTGCCTCTAATTTGAATACCTTCATTTGAGTGTAATGTACAGAAACAAATGAACATCCAAAGGAGATAAAAAATATAAAGGATTATAAGAGGGAGTAGGTATAGAGAAAATAGAAGTGGCTCTTTGCATTGTTTCACTGTGAAAAGGAGACGGCTGAGGAACACCTTGACTGTCCTCAAGTTTAAGGAGAGGGTAATTCACCTCTGTCTCCCCAGATGCCTACATATACACTCTTTCTGGGCAATATTCTCTGCTTTCATCATTTCAGCTACCATTTATATTCCACCTGTAGATTGTGGATTTATAGCTCCAGCCCTAAACCTCTCTTTTGCATACCCCACTGGACTCACATATCCCACTGGACATCTTTACTTGGATGTTTCATGAAACTCAACATGTCAAAACTGAGCCCATCTTTCCCCCATTGTGGCAGACAGACTCTAAGGTGGCCCTTGATTCCTGCCACACAGCATTCACACCTTTGTGCCATCCTTTCCCCCTTGAGAGTGGGTGGGACCTGTGATTTGCTTCTAACCAGTAGAAAATGGCAAAGTTGATTGGAGGACAGTTCTGGGATGTGATGTTATAGAAGATACTCTTGCCAGCTGACTCACTCTAGAGACTCTTCTTGCTGGCTTAACAAAGTTAGTACTCATTTGGGGAGAGTCCATGTGGCAAGGATCTGTGGTCAGCTTCTAGAAACTGCAACTGGCCTCAAGGAGCGGAAGGCAACATTCAGCTGATCATCACCAATAAAGTGGGACCCTTAATCCTACAACCACAGGACATGAATTTTTCCAACAACCTGAGTGGGCTTAGAAGTAGATTCCCCCCAGTTCAGCCTCCAGATGAGAAAGCAACGTGGCCAGCACCTTGACTGTAGCCTTGTGAGACCTTAAGCAGAGGATCCAACTAAGTCATGTCAGCTTCCTGAGCCACAGAAACTGTCACATGATAAGTATGTTATTTAAAGTCGCTAAGTTTGTGGAAATTTGTTACATAGCAAGACAGAACTAATACACCCCAAACTTCGTCTTCTTCCTCTTTTCTCTGTCTTTGAGTGTATATTCTACTCTATTGACCAAGCTATCCTGAATTCTTCCCTCTTCTTCACCCCCACATTCAACCAGTCTCTCAGGCCACCACTTCCTCTTGGATAGCTTCGTATTTCATGTAAGTATGCCATATATAGATTCAGATCTTTAGAACCATTTGCCCAGATATTGCTGCAGCCTTTTAATCAGTCTCCCTGCCACTAAACTTTACTGTTTCCAATCCATTCTCATAGGACTACAAAATGTATCTTTCCAAAGCATAAATCTAATGAATTCACTCCATAACTAAATGACTTTAGAGACTTGGAAAAATCAGCTTCAAGACAATATTCAGAGTCCTTTGCATAACTTTGATCCAACTACTCCTACTTGCCTCGTCTCATTTCACACCATTTTTGCTCTACTCACACAGCACGTGCACCTTGCTTTCTTAGTGCAAACACACTGGAACAGACTGTTCCTCTTCCCTGGGGCCCCTTTTCTGTCCTTAGTCAATTGGAAAACTCCTATTCATCACTTTTATTTATCTCTGGATCATTTCCTCCAGAACACTTTCTCAGACCTCACTACCTGGACTCTGTCTGCTCTCTGAGCCACTTGGACTTTTCTTGATCACAGAAGGTGGGTACTTGTTTGCATTTCAATCTCGCATAAGATAGTGAGCTTCTTGTCTTCTGGAATCTTGTCTAATTTCTTTTTTTAAGATTTATTTATTTATTTGAGAGAGAGAGAGAGGGATTGAGTGGGAGTAGGGGGGGAAAGGGGGATAGGGAGAGAGAGAATCTCAAGCAGACTCCCCACTGAGCACAAAGCCCAAGGTGGGGCTCGATCCCATGACCACCCCGAGATCATGACCTGATCCGAAATCAAGAGTCAGATGATTTTTCTTTTTTAAGATTTTATTTATTTATTTGAGAGAGAGACACACAGTGAGAAGGGGAACACAAGCAGGGGGAGTGGGAGAGGGAAAAGCAAGCTTCCCGCCGAGCCCGATGTGGGGCTCGATCCCAGGACCCTGGGAATCATGACCTGAGCCGAAGGCAGACACTTAACAACTGAGCCACCCAGGCGCCCCAAGAGTCAGATGCTTAACTGACTGAGCCACCCTACAGTTTACATAGTTTCTGATCCAAGCAACAAATGGTTGTTTATTTGGTTAATGAATTAAGTTCACACTTCTAAGCTATATGGAAGTTGACAGAGAATGCAATTAACACTGGCATTGTGTTTGGAACTGTCCCCCACAGGCAAGGAGCACCCAAGTGTCTGCTCCGGGTTCTAAGAAGTTAAACTGCATTTCTGCTCATGAATTTGTGTCTTTGCCCTAGCCAGAGTTGAATCTCTGCAATTTGTGTACTCTTTAGAAAAATGTTTACTGTGAGTAGATTTAAACTGCCCTATGCCTGCAGAATGTTGCTGCATTTGTTGAGATGCTTATGTTCTCATCGGGGCCGTTATCACAGGTCAGACCCTAAGAACTGCAGGAAGCTTGTGCAAGCATTTTCATCTCACACTGGAGAAGAGGTCACAAAAGAAACCAGACTGGGTTTGACAAAGTTCATCTTGAACTGAATTGCAGCTGTCCAGCATCTAGTATTATTTAAAATGTAACAACACAGGTTTGAGAAATGTTAAAAAGAAAAATTCTCTTTGCTATTTGAAAGTAAGGCACTTAAGGTTGCGATCCTGCTACTGTTGACAGGGCAGCTCCCATAGTGAAACTGGGCACCAAGATGTCACATTGGGGAAAGTATGCAAGCTAGTATGAAAGACATGGTTGTTTTCACAGTCAATCATCTTGGGAAGAGAAAGACCCTAAATAAGGTAAGAAGGAATTTCTCTTTCTCTTTTCTCTCTCTCTCTCTCTCTCTCTCTCTCGGCCTGAGTTCCAAGAATGTATATGAAGCTCCTCATAAAGGTAAAGGAAACTGGCTTCCACCATGAAGGTCATGTGGTAACTAGGCAGAAAAGCAGCTGTATGGATGAACCAGAATTACAAAAACAGCCATATCTGGTAGTCAGTAGGCTGTTCTGTGCTTCCCTTCCATTTCCCAGGACTACAGTCAAGTTTTGTTACAACGTAGAGCCTCGGTTCAGCTCATTTTGAGGATGTAAGTCTGTCTGTGCTTGATTTCGAATACTCTATTCTAAAACTCAAGTGAAGAGAGTGTGCCCAAAAGGATAAGGGTAATCAATGGTGTCATATGCTCAGAGAGGTCAGGAAGAATGAAGGCAAAAAAAAAAAAAAAAAAAAGGCCACTGGGACTCTGCAAAGTGGAAGTCAACAGTGCCACTTCAGATGACCATTACAAGAAAATAATGAGACTAATCACCTAATTACAGTGCCTAAAGATGGATAGATAAAAGAAATGGAAGCAATCAGTTTAGAACATTCTTTCCATTACAAACTAAAAGAAATAATAGCTTCTAGTTAAAAAGTATTTTAACTTTCATACTGTCAAATTGCAGATAAAGAAACTGAGTCTCAGATTACGGCTTCCCAAAGTCACCAAACTAGAAAGTGGCAAAGTCATACTTTCTTTCCTTAAGTTCAATTATTTTCCCCACTACCTTTAGGAAATCAGCTGGTGGCTTTAGAACCAAGCTATATGGCTATATTCAGATCAATGGATGTGTTCAACTTGCAGGAAATATCTTTAGGAAGGAGATGTGCTCTTCTTTATTCTTTCTTTTCTGATTTCTGGAACATAAACATGATAGCTAGGCCTGAGGCACTGTCTCGGACCATTTGGGGGCATTTATTTGTTAAGAATGGTAGACAAGAGAGAAATCATCTAGGATCCTGGGACTGAGGAGCATCTGCCAGCCCTGAACTATCTACCTCCAGTATTTTCATGAGAGAGAAACAACACCCCCCACCACCATCTTATTTAAGCCATTGTTACTTTGAGTTTACTTTCACTCAAAGCAAGATCTAATAATATTAACTGATGCTACTGGTAAAGTGGACGAGTGTAGACATGCTTATAGAAAGGAAATGGATTGTCATCTTAGTTGGTAATCTCAATGGAAATTCAGGGTTATGTATCAATATTATCTTTATTGTGGACTTGCTGGGTCTAGCTAGCAAAATGACCAACTTTGGTGGACATTTGTTCTCTTTGTCTCATCAGGACGCCTTTCTTCATTGGAAAATTTGTTACTTTTTCCATGTGATTCTAGTGGGATTGCTATTATGTTACTGTCCTCCAATTTAAGGGGGTCTGCAAGTGACTCAGGCATTTCTGCCTTATAATTGTGCCCCCTTCCATTTATTGGGATGATTGGTTCAATGGTAGGCACTTGACCCAAGCCAAGCTAATCAAAGTGCTCTGAGATTGTCTTAAATGGCTCTAGAGGGTAAAGCATCATTTGACTCAAGAGATACACGATAGGAAAGGTAAAACTGGTGCTGGTTGAAGGCTCAAACTTGATGACATTTAACTCCCTGAGCTAACTGCATTAATTTCCTATTGCTGCTGTAACAAATGGCCAACAATGTAGTGGCTTAAAACATTATCATTTATTACCTTATAATTCTGGAGGTCAGAAATCCAAAATCAATCTCAGTGAGCTAAAGTCGAAGTATTGGCAGGGTTTGTTCCTTCTAAAGATTCTAAAGGAGAATCTGGTTCCTTGTTTTTACCTGATGCTAAAGGCTACTTGCATTCTTTGGTTCATGGCCCTTTCTCCATCTTCAAAGCCAGCAGTGTAGAATCTTCAAATCTTCTGTCTCTGTGTCTCCATCTTTCTTTCTGACCTCTGCTTCTGTTATCTCATCTCCTTCTATCATTCTGACATTCCTGCCTCCCTCTTTCCTTGTGATTACATTATATAATCCATATAATCTAGGAGAATCTCTCCAGGTCAAGATCCTTATCTTCATCTGCGAGGCCCCAAATTAACATATTCACAAGTTTTGGGGATTAGGATGTGTACATCATTGGGGCTTTCTATGGCAAAAACCTTTCTAACGGAAAGCCTTTGGGACACTCTACCATTAGTCTCTCTACCACACTAACCCATCCCTGGACTTGCAAAAAAATTATTTTCCTCTTCTCTTCCTCTTGTCTCTTGCAAACAAGAGTCCTAACTGATCATGCAACTTCCCATACTAAAGCTAACAGAATAAATACTTTGAGTCCCCTTAGAGTTGTCATTGCCTATAAGCCTCTTCATGCAGGTCAACATGACTTCATCATGGGAATTCATCCACCTACTGTACTCTAGTAAAGATTCTCAGGGTTCATGAATATTGATGGTCCTGGGTAAATCAAACAATGATACTGCCTTTTCCATATTCTTAACCCCAAGAAGTTTAGATATTAGAGTAAAATCAACACCAAATAGTAGCATATGGATTATTAAGACATTGTTTAGGATGTGCTTGTGCCCTGGAAATCTGGCCTCTTTGCAGGAGCTAAAACCTTATACAAATAAAAACTCTACACAATATATGAAAAGCAACCACTTGAACACTCTGAATAAAAAACAGCAAGTAGATTATGGAGAAGACAGAAAACTTGAATGGCCTGTACAGGGGTGAATTTCTTTTCTTTTTTTCTTCTCTTTTATCTGTTGTTTTACTGTTGACCTAAAGAAAACTCCAGTTGTATGTAACTATGCATCAGCATGGACAACTATAACTCTGAGAGAAACCCATCTTTCTAGCCAGAAGACTGGGAAAAGAGGCCCTCAGAAGTTGGAGAGAATAACAGAAATATCAGAGAGAAGAGAGCTGGAGAATATATTCTAATTCTGTGTATAAACCAACGTAAGTCCTAGGTTCATTCCCAAGCTGTGCATAAATGAATTAGATGTCAGAGCCTCATCATATAATATTCTAAATGTCCAGGATGTAATCCCAAATTACTCAACATGCAAAGAACCAGGAAAATATGATCAATTTTTAAGGAAAAAGACGATCAACAGATGCAAAGCCTGAGATAATCCAGATCAGGGCAAACTTTTTCTGTAAACAGCCAGATAGAAGGAATATTTTAGGTTATATGGGCCATATGCTGTCTTTTCTTTTTTTTTTATTATGGTATGTTAATCACCATACATTACATCATTAGCTTTTGATGTAGTGTTCCATGATTCATTGTTTGCACATAACACCCAGTGCTCCATGCAGAACGTGCCCTCTTCAATACCCATCACCAGGCTAACCCATCCCCCCACCCCCTTCCCCTCTAGAACCCTCAGTTTGTTTTTCAGAGAGTATAGTCTCTGATGGTTCGTGTCCCCCTCCGATTCCCCCCCTTCATTCTTCTCCTCCTGCTATCTTCTTCTTCTTTTTTTTTTTTAACATAAACTGAATTATTTGTTTCAGAGGTACAGGTCTGTGATTCAACAGTCTTACACAATTCACAGCGCTCACCATAGCACATACCCTCCCCAATGTCTATCACCCAGCCACCCCATCCCTCCCACCCCCCACCACTCCAACAACCCTCAGTTTGTTTCCTGAGATTAAGAATTCCTCATATCATTGAGATCATATGATACATGTCTTTCTCTGATTGACTTATTTCGCTCAGCATAATACCCTCCAGTTCCATCCACATTATTGCAAATGGCAAGATTTCATTCCTTTTGATGGCTGCATAATATTCCATTATACACACACACACACACACACACACACACCACTTCTTTATCCATTCATCTGTCGATGGACATCTTGGCTCTTTCCACAGTTTGGCTATTGTGGACATTGCTGCTATAAACATTGGGGTGCATGTATCCCTTCGGATCCCTACATTGGTATCTTTGGGGTAAATACCCAGTAGTGCAATTGCTGGGTCTTATGGTAGCTCTATTTTCAACTTTTTGAGGAACCTCCATACTGTTTTCCAGAGTGGATGCACCAGCTTGCATTCCCACCAACACTGTAGGAGAATTCCCCTTTCTCTGCATCCCTGCCAACATCTGTCATTTCCTGACTTGTTAATTTTAGCCATTCTGACTGGTGTGAGGTGGTATCTCATTGAGGTTTTGATTTGGATTTCCCTGATGCTGAGTGATGTTGAGCACTTTTTCATGTGTCTGTTGGCCATTTGGATGTCTTCTTTGGAAAAATGTCTGTTCATGTCTTCTGCCCATTTCTTGATTAGATCATTTGTTCTTTGAGTGTTGAGTTTAAGAAGTTCTTTATAGATTTTGGATACTAGCCCTTTATCTGATATGTCATTTGCAAATATCTTCTCCCATTCTGTCGGTTGTCTTTCGGTTTTGTTGACTGTTTCCTTGGCTGTGCAAAAGCTTTTTATCTTGATGAAGTCCCAATAGTTCATTTTTGCCCTTGCTTCCCTTGCCTTTGGTGATGTTTCTAGGAAGAAGTTGTTGCGGCTGAGGTCAAAGAGGTTGCTGCCTGTGTTCTCCTTTAGGATTTTGATGGACTCCTGTCTCACATTTAGGTCTTTCAACCATTTGGAGTCTATTTTTGTGTGTGGTGTAAGGAAATGGTCCAGTTTCATTCTTCTGCATGTGGCCGTCCAATTTTCCCAACACCATTTGTTGAAGAGACTATCTTTTTTCCATTGGACATTCTTTCCTGCTTTGTCGAAGATTAGTTGACCATAGAGTTGAGGGTCCATTTCTGGGTTCTCTATTCTGTTCCATTGATCTATATGTCTGTTTTTGTGCCAGTACCATACTGTCTTGATTACAGCTTTGTAATAGAGCTTGAAGTCCGGAATTGTGAGGCCACCAGCTTTGCTTTTCTTTTTCAACATTCCTCTGGCTATTCGGGGTCTTTTCTGGTTCCATACAAATTTTAGGATTATTTGTTCCATTTCTTTGAAAAAAGTGGATGGTATTTTGATGGGGATTGCATTGAATGTGTAGATTGCTCTAGGTAGCACTGACATCTTCACAATATTTGTTCTTCCAGTCCATGAGCATGGAACGTTTTTCCATTTCTTTGTGTCTTCCTCAATTTCTTTCATGAGTATTTTATAGTGTCCTGAGTACAGATTCTTTGCCTCTTTGGTTAGATTTATTCCTAGGTATCTTATGGTTTTGGGTGCAATTGTAAATGGGATCGACTCCTTCATTTCTCTTTCTTCTGTCTTGTTGTTGGTGTATAGGAATGCCACTGATTTCTGTGCATTGATTTTATATCCTGCCACTTTACTGAATTCCTGTATGAGTTCTAGCAGTTTTGGGGTGGAGTCTTTTGGGTTTTCCACATAAAGTATCATATCATCTGCAAAGAGTGAGAGTTTGACTTCTTCTTTGCTGATTTGGATGCCTTTTATTTCTTTTTGTTGTCTGATTGCTGTGGCTAGGACTTCTAATACTATGTTGAATAGCAGTGGTGATAGTGGACATCCCTGCCATGTTCCTGACCTTAAGGGGAAAGCTCTCAGTTTTTCCCCATTGAGAATGATATTCGCTGTGGGTTTTTCATAGATGGCTTTTATGATATTGAGGTATGTCCCCTCTATCCCTATACTCTGAAGAATTTTGATCAAGAAAGGATGCTGTACTTTGTCAAATGCTTTTTCTGCATCTATTGAGAGGATCATATGGTTCTTGTTCTTTCTTTTATTAATGTATTATATCACATTGATTGATTTGTGGACATTGAACCAACCTTGCAGCCCAGGAATAAATCCCACTTGGTCGTGGTGAATAATCCTTTGAATGTACTGTTGGATCCTATTGGCTAGTATTTTGGTGAGAACTTTTGCATCCATGTTCATCAAGGATATTGGTCTGTAATTCTCCTTTTTGTTGGGGTCTTTGTCTGGTTTGGGGATCAAGGTAATGGTGGACTCATAAAATGAGTTTGGAAGTTTTCCTTCCATTTCCATTTTTTGGAACAGTTTCAGAAGAATAGGTATTAATTCTTCTTTAAATGTTTGGTAGCATTCCCCTGGGAAGCCATCTGGCCCTGGGCTTTTGTTTGTTGGGAGACTTTTGATCACTGCTTCAATTTCCTTAGTGGTTATAGGTCTGTTCAGGTTTTCTATTTCTTACTGGTTCAGTTTTGGTAGTTTGTACATCTCTAGGAATGCATCCATTTCTTCCAGATTATCTAATTTGCTGGCATAGAGTTGCTCATAATATGTTCTTATAATTGTTTGTATTTCTTTGGTGTTGGTTGTGATCTCACCTCTTTCATCCACGATTTTATTTATTTGGGTCCTTTCTCTTTTCTTGTTGATAAGTCTGGCCAGGGGTTTATCAATCTTGTTAATTCTTTCAAAGAACCAGCTCCTAGTTTTGTTGATCTGTTCTACTGTTCTTTTGGTTTCTATTTCATTGATTTCTGCTCTGATCTTTATTATTTCTCTTCTCCTGCTGGGTTTAGGCTTTATTTGCTGTTCCTTCTCCAGCTCCTTTAGGTGTAGGCTTAGGTTGTGTATTTGAGACCTTTCTTGTTTTTTGAGAAAGGCTTGTATTGCTATATACTTTCCTCTTACAACTGCCTTTGCTGTATCCCAAAGATTTTGAACAGTTGTGTTTTCATTTTCATTGGTTTCCATGAATTTTTTTAATTCTTCTTTAATTTCCTAGTTGACCCTTTCATTTTTTAGTAGGATGCTCTTTAGCCTCCATGTATTTGAGTTCTTTCCAACTTTCCTCTTATGACTGAGTTCTAGTTTCAAAGCATTGTGGTCCGAAACTATGAAGGGAATGATCCCTATCTTTTGGTACTGGTTGAGACCTGATTTGTGACCTAGGATGTGATCTATTCTGGAGAATGTTCCATGGGCACTAGAGAAGAATGTGTATTCTGTTGCTTTGGGATGAAATGTTCTGAATATATCTGTGAAGTCCATTTGGTCCAGTGTGTCATTTAAAGTCTTTATTTCCTTATTGATCTTTTGCTTAGATGATCTGTCCATTTCAATGAGGGGGGTGTTAAAGTCCCCCACTATTATTGTATTGTTGTCTATATGTTTGCTTTTGTTATTAATTGCCTTATATAATTGGCTGCTCCCACGTTAGGGGCACAGATATTTACAATTGTTAGATCTTCTCATTGGATAGACCCTTTAAGTCGGATATAGTGTCCTTCCTCATCTCTTATTACAGACTTTGGTTTAAAATCTAATTTGTCTGATATAAGGATTGCCACCCCAGCTTTCTTTTGGTGTCCATTAGCATGGTAAATGGTTTTCCACCCCCTCACTTTCAATCTGGGGGTGTCTTTGGGTCTAAAATGAGTCTCTTGCAGACAGCATATCGATGGGTCTTGTTGTTTAATCCAATCTGATAGCCTGTGTCTTTTGATTGGGGCATTGAGCCCATTTCCATTCAGGGTAACTATTGAAAGATAGGAATTTAGTGCCATTGTATTGCCTGTAAGGTGACTGTTATTGTATATTGTCTGTGTTCCTTTCTGGTCTATGTTGCTTTTAGGTTCTCTCTTTGCTTAGAGGACCCCTTTCAATATTTCTTGTAGGGCTGGTTTCGTGTTTGCAAATCCCTTTAGTTTTTGTTTGTCCTGGAAGCTTTTTATCTCTCCTTCTATTTTCAATGACAGCCTAGCTGGATCTAGTATTCTTGGCTGCATATTTTTCTCATTTATTGCTCTGAATATATCATGCCAGTCCTTTCTGGCCTGCCAGGTCTCTGTGGATAGGTCTGCTGCCAATCTAATGTTTCTACCATTGTAGGTTACAGATCTCCTCTCCCGAGCTGCTTTCAGGATTTTCTCTTTGTCTCTGAGACTCGTAAGTTTTACTATTAGATGTCAGGGTGTTGACCTATTTTTATTGATTTTTGAGAGGGGTTCTCTGTGCCTCCTGGATTTTGATGCCTGTTTCCTTCCCCAAATTAGGGAAGTTCTCTGCCATAATTTGCTCCAATATATCTTCTGCCCCTGTCTCTCTTTCTTCTTCTTCTGGGATCCCAATTATTCTAATGTTGTTTCATCTTATGGTATCACTTATCTCTCAAATTCTGCCCTCGTGATCCAGTAGTTGTTTATCTCTCTTTTTCTCAGCTTCTTTATTTTCCATCATTTGGTCATCTATATCACTAATTCTCTCTTCTGCCTCATTTATCCTAGCAGTTAGAGCCTCCATTTTTTATTGCACCTCATTCATAGCCTTTTTGATTTCAACTTGGTTAGATTTTAGTTCTTTTATTTCTCCAGAAAGGGTTTCTCTAATAACTTCCATGCTTTTTTCAAGCCCAGCTAGCATCTTTAAAATCGTCATTCTGAACTCTAGTTCTGACATCTTACTAATGTCTGTATTGATTAAGTCCCTGGCAGTCGGTACTGCCTCTTGTTCTTTTTGTTGAGGTGATTTTTTCCATCTTGTCATTTTGTGCAGAGGAGAATAGATGAATGAGAGAACAAAATGCTAACAGGGTAACAACGTCCCCAGAAATTATACACTAAACAAATCAGAAAAGACCTGAAACCAGAGGGAAAGAAAGGGAAAGAAAGAAAAAAGAAAAAGAAAAGCAAAAGAAAAAGATAAAAACAAAACAAAAAAGCAGAATATGATCAAATATGATCAGGCTGGTGCATAGATCAGTGCCACACACTAGATTTTGGGCGTATCTGTTAGAAGAAAGTGCCTCCCAAAATTGTAAAGAAAGAAAAACTTACGTATGTACAAAACTAAGGGTTAATACAATGAAGGGATGGAATATGACTATAATGATGAAAATTATAAAAGATTTTATAAAAGGAATTGATAAGATAAGAAGTTGGTTGAAAGAAGAAAGAAGAGGATTTAAAAAAAAAAAGGAGAGAATGTGATCAGGCAGGAGACTAGAACAAAGCCATACACTAGAGATTTAGGGTATATTTTGATCTGTTAAAAGAAACTGTATCCCAAAATTTTAAAGAGAGAACAACTTACATATATATACCAAAAATAAGGGTAACTACTATGAAGGAAGAGAATATGACTCTAAAAATGAAAAATAAAAAAGATTTTTTTAAAAAGGGATTGATAAGATGTTGGTTGAAAAAGGGAAAAAGAAAAATTAAAAAAAAAAAGACAGTTAAAAAAAATTAACTTTGAAAGACTAAAGAATCATTGTAAAAAAGCCATGAATTCTGTGTGCAGTATTCCCCTAGCGCAGGAGTTCTGCCGTTCTCATTGATCGGTAAACTTGGTCTTGGCTGGCTGTTCTGACTGATCTTCTGGGGGAGGGGCCTGTTGCCATGGTTCCCAAATGTCTTTGCCGGAGGCGGAATTGCCCCACCCTTGCCCGGTCAGGGCTAAGTAATCTGCTCGGGTTTGCTCTCGGGAGCTTTTGTTCCCTGCAAACTTTCCATACAGCTTTGGAGGCCGAGACTGAAAATGGCGGCCTCCCAATCTCCGCCCCGGAGGAGCTGAGAGCTCAGGGCCCCACTTCTCAGCGAGCCCCCAGAGAAAAGCAGTCAATCACTCCCATCTCCCTGGTCTCCAGCCACACTCTGTGCTCACTGGCCTATGACCGAGCATTTCTATCTCTGGCACACAACCCCTGTGGAGTCTCCAAACCCACCAGATCCCCGCGGTGCGCTCCTGCGCCACTCCTCCCGGGGGAGGAAGGGGTGTCTCCCCGGATCTGCCGCTTGTTGGGTCCCTGCTGGAAGAGCAGTGGCCCGACTCTGCCGCAGATCACGGTTTATGACAACCCCGAGCTGAGAGCCCGCTCCTCGGCTCCGTCTCTGCAGCTGGCTTCCCCACTCCAATACCTGGGAGCTCTGCCGCACTCAGGCACCCCTGATCTTTCTGTGACCCCGAGGGTCCCGAGACCACACTGTCCCACGAGGGTTCCACCCCACCCCCGCTTAGCCACTGGAGCGAAGTCCCTCAGCGGAGCCGGCTTCTAAAAGTTCCGATTTTGTGCTCCGCGGCTCTATCACTTGCCGGTAGCAGCTGACAGAGGCCCCCTGCCCCGCCATCTATCCTCCCAAATATCGCCTCAGATTCACTTCTCCGCATCTCCTACCTTCCAGAAAGTGGTCGCTTTTCTGTTCAGAGAGTTGCTGCTATTCTTTTCTTCAATCTCCTGTTGAGTTTGTAGGTGTTCAGAATGGTTTGATCCCTATCCAGCTGAATTCCTGGGACCAGACAAAATTTAGGTCTCCCACTCCTCCGCCATCTTGCTCCTCCCCCCCCCATAGGTACATCTTAAACCGGGCCATATGGTTTCTGTCACAACAACTCAACACTCTCATTGTAGTGCAAAAGCAGTTACAGATGATATTTAAATGAACGAGTATGATAGTGTTCCAATAAAATTGTATTTTTGGAAACAAATTTGAATTTCATATAACTTTAACATGTCATAAAATATTAGCATTCTTTTGATTTTTCTCCCAATGATTTAAAACTTTATTTTAATTAAAACTTTAGTGTGACAACAATTCTTTGCTCATGGGCTATATAAAAAACAGGCAGCAGGTTAGATTTAGCTCACAGGTTTTAGCTTGCCAACTCCTGTCTAGCTGTTGGAATTAAGACTCTAAAGTAGCTATTATAACAATACTCCATGAGGTAAAGATCAACACTCTTGAAATGAATGGAAAGATAGAAGTTCTCAACTGAGAAATGGAAACTATCTATCCTTATCTATCTTACCTATCATCTCTCTACCTACCTAAAACAAACAATAATTTTTAAACAGAAAAATACTTTATCAGAAATAAATGTCAAGAAACTCAGAAAATCCTCAAATAATCTTAGTAATTCTCTGCTCCACCAACCTACCCAATAGGATTAAAATAAACCCTTTATTATGAGGAATGAAACATAATTTCTGAAGCAGAATGAGCTTTTATAGTGCAGGACCTCAGACTACAACTTCTAGATATTAGATGTTATTTTATTCTTATGTGGACTGGAGAAAGGAATGAGAAATGTGTTCTCAACTAGAGAATACCTGGAAGATAAAAACATTTTTGTCATTTTTAATATTTGTTTTTTGTTGTTTTTGTTGTTCTATCTTTATAAGGCTTTATTTTAAAAGTATATGTATCTGTAAAAAATTTTCCAATGATACAAAAGTATTTATGTTAATTCATAAAATACAAAATGGAAGTTATTTCTCATCTCTCAACTCCAATCCTGAGAGATAAATACTAACACTTTGTGTATCTTCTCAAACTCTTTACTATGCACCTAAAATAAATGTATTCAAAAGTTTTTCTTTTAAATAAAAATAGGGTCACATACATTTCTTACAATTTGTTCTTTTCATCCACTGATGTGATGTGTACATTTTCCCTTTAGAATATTCAGATATACTCATTCTTTTTGAAGGCAATTTAGTGTGAGTGCACTGTTATTACCTAACCACTTTCCTATTGAAGATTGTGGTAGATTAATTTATGGATTCCAATTCTCCACTCTCCTATAGTACATCTAACACCCTTGCCATGGCTTCCTAGTGAGCTTGGTATAATTACTGGTGTCTTGACTTTGGCTTGGCTACGTTACTTACTTTGGCCATTGGACTGTTATTAGATGTGACAGAAGCAGAAGCTTGAAATATGCTTGTGCACTTGGGCTTGCCCTCTGGTTCTTCTATTATTCCCAAGAAGAGCATGCCCCAGGTAGTCACTGACCCCTTTTGTCTGCCTCCCCCAGAAGGAAACCAAGCAGAGCTTTCCCAGCCAACCTGTAGACATTGTGAGTATGAGAATAAATGCTTGCTTTTGTAGGACACTGAGTTTTAGAGTGTTTTTGTTAGGTGGTATCATGATGGCAAGAGCAGACTTTGTATTATTATAAAAAATATACAATAAATATCCCTCCCTTTACACATATCTTGCAACTTTCAGCCAGATAAATTCCTAGAAGCATAATAGCTAAGTCAAATCTTAGTATTTTTGAAGCTAGCTAGATAATGGTGGTGGTGATAAATATCAACATTTGTTAAACATTTTCTACATTCCACTCTCTAAGTCTTTCACATGTGTCCAGAACTGTAAAGGGTCTGAAATTTTATTCTACTTGCAAGCTAACAAGTTATCCCATCACAGTTTCATAGATGCTTGACAGAGACATGGGACTCCTGAATCCAAGGACTTTGTTACTTATGACCAGCGGCATAAATATCAGCATGTTTGTATTAGTACCCCTTGCTCCCAAAGCACCAGAGAGGCATCACAGATTGACCCAGATGGATAACTGCACATGGATTGTGTTACAGGAAGGGATCTTTGAGTTTAAGGGACCCAAATCTCTCATAATAGATGGTAAGCAAACCTGCCCTTTACTCCAGAGGCAGACCCTAGCTCTATTTTCCAAGGCTATTTGCTATATAAATACTCTCAAAAAGATAGGCTAGAACAAAGGGGAGTCAGTGCCTGTCCTCACAAGTCATTGAGAAATATGAGAGATCTATGGACAATCGTCTCCTAGTGGTATTATTAACTTAATCCTCTCTACTTTACAAATATGGACCTAGAGCACAGAAAATTTAGTAACTTTCCCAAGAGCATACAGCTAAAGAATAGGAGAGTCAGGCATATTGGTCAATATTTCTAAGACAAAGATAGATTTTTGTTTAGGAAAAATCTTTAATACTACAGTTGTGGAATAAGGAATGTAGGAACCCAATTTTTTCATTATCATATAAAAAGTAGTCTTTTTGTCTTTGTTAAGCTGTTCAGTTTATATAAGAAAAGAAATTGTATCTTGATAGCACTATAGCTAGAGAGAACATTTTCTATAAATAATTCTTTTAAGAAGCCAGGATGCTTTCCAGGAAGGGAGTGTATGGGGGTAGAAAATGAAACCAGCCAAGCTGTCAAGGGCTTCAAGAGACAATATGCACTTCAGAGCTAATGTAGAAGCTTGATTTTATCATCAATATGTTTGATTAAATTTACTACCTTGGCGGGTCATCTGCACTGATTTTTATAGAGAAACAATGAAGAAAGAAATGTAAATATGGATCTTTCTATTTGTTGAGAGCCAGGGGAGAAAAAATTCTACTTTGTAATGTAGTTTTATTAGGTAAGGTTTTATAAAGATTAAGCCTTTTACCACCCAACAATTGTTGTACCAAGACATATAAGTGATACCTTAAGCTCAACTGAACATTTTTAATAGAATATATATATATATATATTAATATTCTGTAAGGGGTTACCACTATTGTAAGAATAAGGTACCCACTGTGTTCAAATATAATTAAGAAGGATCTACAAAGATCTACAGAAAACCTTAGAAATAAAGGAATAGACCCTGAGAAATAAGATTTATAAACTGGTTGTTTAGAATTCAATCTCTGGGTGAAACGTTATGTTAATTTTCACTTTTTCACCTACCTGATAATTTCTATATTTTGGATGAGACACATTTCTGTTGTAGTGTTGATCCATAGCTTCCCTCAGAGCCTTGTATTTTGAAGGGCTGGACTAATCTTTGATGACTATAACCAGGAGCATTCTTATTCTTTTCGGGAATACTTATCAAAATGCATTACTTGCATTTAACTCATTAAATCAGTTCTTTTTTTTTTAAGATTTTATTTATTTATTTGAGAGAGAGCACAAGTGGGGGAAGGGGCACAGGAAGAGGGAGAAGCAGGGAGCCCAAAATGGGCTCGATCCCAGGACCCTGGCATCATGACCTGAGTTGAAGGCAGACGTTTAACCAACTGAGCCATCCAGGTGTCCCTCATCAAATCATTTCTTTAATGTATGTATGTATGTGTATATTTTTAATGTGCTTTTAAGAGAGAGATGTGATTTTTCCCAAACCACAGAAAAATAAATAATGTTATCCTTTTCATTCCATAAATAAAACAATTTTAGGCTATTCATCTGATTTATTGACTCATGGAATTCAAGGACATACTCAATATCTTAGAATGTAACTAAATCTCAGAAACAATAGAACCAAGGTCCTGACTACAGTTATGATAACATTTCACCCAGACATTGAATTCTAAACAACCACTTTATAGATCTTATTTTTCATCAGTTTTCCCATTATTGCATAGGTTCTCTTGACCAAAAATCATGTGGAAGAGAATTCTATGCTGGGGATATACATACAGAACCATGTATGAAAATGGAAATCCCCATAGTCACCATGGAGATGGGGCATAGGTTGTGAGGAAAAGGAGCAGAGCTGGGGAGACCCTCAATGGGTCTATCAATGATATCCTTTACCTTCCCTCTGATTTACTAAAGCAAGTTGCAGTTTACTCTTTCTTTGTATGTAAAATGCCACAAATAAATTGGAAAATAGGCAAAAAAAAAAAAAAAAGAGAGAGATAAATAAAAAAGCCCAAATAACTAAGTATGTGAGGATAATAGTTATGTTCCCAAACCTGCAGGTTAGGAATACAGAGCAAATCAATCATTCAATTCTGATAATACGTTGTTGACATTTAGAGTTAACTACACAATAATTATCCCATTTTCTCCAATAAAACTCAGGTAATCCCCAGTGCTTACGGATTGACTAATTCATTTATTAAACTGTGTACATTGAGATTTTACTATATGCCAGGAATTTTACCAGATTATGAAGTACAGTAGAAGTACATTAGAGAAGTACATTTTATTTTGTGAATAGATCATACAACCAAATGATTTAGAATCAAAATAATAGGAGATATGCACTGTAAAGTTTTATTCACATATAAGTTCCCATTTTGTGCCTTTTGTCTTGGTTTAATTATTAGTAGTGTCCCCTTTTATTTTCAAAAGTGTTCTGGTTTAAATAATAAACACAAGCGAAAAAAATCAATAAACTTGAAAACAGAAAAATAATAGAGAAAATCAATGAATCCAAAAGCAAGTCCTTTGAAAAAAAAAATCAATAAAATTGATAACCTTTACCCAAATTGACCAGAAAAAAAGAAAGAAGACAAAAATTACCAATATTAGGAATGAAAGAGAAACTATCATGACAGATCCACACAGAGAGTGAAAGGATAATAAGGCAAGACCATCAACAACTCTCAGCCCATAAATCAACAACTTAGATAAAATGGACAAATCATTAAAAGATGCAAACTACAAGGGACACCTGGTGGCTCAGTCAGTTAAGCATTTGACTCTTGATTTCGGGTCAGGTCATGATCTCAGGGTGATGAGACTGAACCCTGAATTGGGTTCCTCACTGGGTGTGGAGCCTGCATGAGATTCTCTCTCTCCCTCTGCCCCTCCCCCCACTCATGTGCGCCCCCCCCCTCAAAAAAAAAGAAAAAAAAAGATGTAAACTACCTAAACTCACTCAAACAAAACAAAACAAAACCCAAACAAAAATGCAATAGTCCTATAACTATTAAAGAAATTGAATTTGTAGTTAAAAAAACGTTTCAACAAAGAATGTTTCAGGCCTAGATGCTTCACTGGCAAATCCTAAGAAATATTTAAGAAAAAATAATGTCAATTCTATACAATCTCTTTTAGAAAATATAAGAAGAGGAAACACCCATACATTTTATGAGGCTGGAATTATCCTACTATCACAACCAAACACATTATTATAAAAGAAAAATAAAAACCAATATCCCTCCACAAACACAGACACAAAAATTCTCAACAACCTATTAGCAAATCAAATCTGGGAATATATAAAAAGGATAATACAGATTGACGAAGTGAGGCTTATCCTAAGAATGCAATTGGTTAAACTTTTGAAAAATCAATGTAATTTATCAGATTACCAGACTAAAGAAGAAAAAAAATATGATTATCTCAATAGTACTTGATAGGGGCGCCTGGGTGGCTCAGCCGTTTAGCGTCTGCCTTCGGCTCAGGTCATGATCCCAGGGTCCTGGGATCGAGCCCCACATCGGGTTCCTTGCTCGGCAAGGAAGCCTGCTTCTCCCTCACCCACTCCCCCTGCTTGTGTTCCCTCTCTCGCTGTCTCTCTCTCTCTCTGTCAAAAAATAAATAAAAATCTTTAAAAAAAAATAGTACTCGATAAAGTCTAATATCTCTTCACAATAAAAACTCTCAGCAAACTAGAAATGGACAGAAACTTCCTTAACCTGATAAAGGACAACGATAATAACCCTACAACTAAAATCAAATTTAGTGGGAACAAGGCAAGGATATCTTTCTTTCACCACTCCTATTCATCATCCCAGTAAAAATCCTAGCCAATGCAAGATGTGAGAAAAATAAAGTTATTCAGATTATAAGGGGGAAAAATATTTGTAGATGACAGGATTGTTTATGTAGAAAATCCCAAAGAATATGTAAAAAAAAAAAAGTTCCTAAAACTGATAAATGAGTTTTGCAAGGCCATAGGATAAAATATCAAAATACAAAAGTCAATTATATTTCTATACAGTATTTCCATATTCTATATATTTCTCTATTATAACAATAAACACTCATATTTGAAATTTTTAAAAATGCTAGTTTAAATAATATCCCAGGGTGCCTTGGTGGCTCAGTCGGTTAAGCGTTCAACTCTTGGTTTCTGCTCAGGTCATGATCTCAGGATTGTGAGATCAAGATTGAGCCTTGTGCAGGTTATGCGCTTGCTCATCAGGGAGTCTGCTTAAGATTCTTTTTGATGAACCTCCAAACTGTTTTCCACAGTGGCTTCATCATTTGCATTTCCACCAACAGTACAGGAGGGTTCCCCTTTCTCCACATCCTTGCCAACACCTGTTGTTTCTCATGTTGTTGATTTTAGCCATTCTGACAGGTGCGAGGTGATATCTCATTGCAGTTTTGATTTGTATTTCCCTGATGATCAGTGATGTTGAGCATCCTTTCATGTGTCTGTTGGCCATCTGTATGTCTTCTTTGGAAAAATGTGTTGTCATGTCTTCTGCTGATTTTTTAATTGGATTATTCATTTTTTGGGTGTTGAGTTTTATAAGTTCTTTACATATTTTGGATATTAACCCTTTATCATATACGTCATTTGCAAATATCTTCTCCCATTCTGTAGGTTGCCTTTTAGTTTTGTTGATTGTTTCTTTTGCTGTGCAGAAGCTTTTTATTTTTATGAAGTCCCAGTAGTTTATTTTTGCTTTTATTTCCCTTGCCTCAGGAGACAGATCTAGTAAGAAGTTGTTACGGCCTGTGTTCTCCTCTAGGATTTTGGTGGTTTCAAGTCTCACATTTAGGTCTTTAATCCATTTTGAGTTTATTCTTGTGTATGCTGTAAGAAAGTGATCCAGTTTCATTCTTCTGCATGTTGCTGTCCTGTTTTCCCAACACCATTTGTTGAAGAGACTGTCTTTTTTTTTTTTTTTTAAGATTTTATTTATTTATTTGACAGAGAGAGACACAGCAAGAGAGGGAACACAAGCAGGGGGAGTGGGCAAGGGAGAAGCAGGTTTCCCGTGGAGCAGGGAGCCCGATGCAGGACTCGATCCCAGGACGGTCCTGGGATCATGACCTGAGCCAAAGGCAGATGCTTAACGACCGAGCCATCCAGGCTCCCCAAAAAGACTATCTTTTCTCACTGGATATTCTTTCCTGCTTCGTCAAGGATTAGTTGACCATAGAGTGTGGGTTCATTTCTGGGTTTTCTATTCTGTTCTATTGATCTATGTGTCTATTTTTGTGCCAGTACCATATTGTTTTGATCACTACAGCTTTGTAATGGAACTTGAAGTCCAGAATTGTGATGTCTCTAGCTTTGCTTCTCTTTTTCAAGTTGCTTTGGCTCTTCAGGGTCTTTTGTGGTTCCATGCAAAATTTAGGATTGTTTGTTCTAGCTCTGTGAAAAATGCTAGTGGTATTTTGATAGGGATTGCATTAAATGTGTAGATTGCTTTGCATAGTAAAGACATTTTAACAATGTTTGTTCTTCCAATCCATGAGCATGGAATGTTTTTCCATTTCCTTGTGTCATCTTCAATTTCTTTCATAAGTGTTTTATAGTTTTCAGAGTATGGGTCTTTCACTTCTTCGGTTAGGTGTATTCCTAAGTATCTTATTGTTTTTGGTGCAATTAGAAATGCGATTGATGGGGCGCCTGGGTGGCTCAGATGGTTGAGCATCTGCCTTGGGCTCAGGTCATGATCCCAGGGTCCTGGGATCGAGTCCCACATCGGGCTCCCAGCTCAGCGGGAAGCCTGCTTCTCCCTCTCCCACTCCCCGTGCTTGTGTTCCTGCTCTCGCTGTCTCTGTCTCTGTCAAATAAATAAATAAAATCTTAAAAAAAAAAAAGAAAGAAAGAAATGCGATTGATTCCTTAATTTCACTTTCTGCTGCTTCATTATTAGTGTATAGAAATGCAACACATTCCTGTATGTTGATTTTGTATCCTGTGACTTTACTGAATTCATTTATCAGTTCTAGCAGTTTTTGGGTGGAGTCTCTTGGGCTTTCTATATAAAGTACCATGTAATTACAAATAGTGAAAGTTTGACTTCTTCCTTGCTGATTTGGCTGCCTTTATTTCTTTTTGTTGTCTGATGGCTGAGGCCAGTTCTTCCAGTACTACACTAAATAACAGTGATGAGAGTGGACATCCCTGTCTTATCCCTGACTATAGAGGATAAGCTCAGTTTTTCCTGATTGAGGATGATATTAGCTGTGAGTTTTTCATCTATGGCCTTTATTATGTTGGGATATGTTCCCTCTAAATCTACTTTGTTAAGGGTTTTTATCATGAATAGGTGTTGATGCTTTTGCTGCATTTATTGAAATAATCATATGGTTCTTATCCTTTCTTTTATTAAGGTGGTGTATCACTGATTGATTTACAAATATCAAATCACCCTTGCAGTCCAAGAATAAATCCCATTTGATCATGCTGAATGATTTTTTAATGTACTGTTGGATTCGGTTTGCTAGTATTTTGTTGAGAATTTTTGCATCCATGTTCATCAGGGTTATTGTCCTGTAGTTCTCTTTTTTAGTGAAGTCTATCTGTTTTTGGTATCAGGGCAATGCTGGTCTCATAGAATGAATTTGGAAGTTTTCCTTCCTTTTCCATTTTTGGAATAGTTTGAGAAGAATATGTATTAACTCTCCTTTCAATATTTGGTAGAATTCTCCTGTGAAGCCATCTGGCTCTGGATTTTTATTTGTTAGAAGTTTTTTGATTATTGATTTTCTTTGCTGGCTATCGATCTGTTCAAGTTTTCTATTTCTTCCTGTTTCAGTTTTGATAGTTTATGTTTGCTGGATTTTTTTCCATTTCTTCCAGGCTGTCCAATTTTTTGGCATACAGTTTTTCATAATATTCTCATGTAATTGTTTGTATTTCTGTGGTGCTGGTGTGTTATTTGTGATTCTCTCATTTGTGATTTTATTTATTTGGGTCCTCTCTCTTTTCTTTTTGATAAGTCTGGCTAGAGGTTTATCAATTTTAATTATCAATTAATTGAAAAAATAATTAAAATAAGATAAATTAATTAAATAAACGGAGAGATGTATCATGTTCATGGATTGATAGACTCAATACTAATGTTAAATTCTCACCATTTTGATATATAGTTTTGGCATATTCCCAATCAACACCTTGGGAGAATTTTGTGTAGGTATCAACAAGCTGATTTAATTTCTAAGGAAAGGCAAAGGAACTAGAATAGCCAAAAATTTTTGAAAAAGAAGAACAAAGTTGGAGGACTACACCTCCTGGTTTCAAGAATTACTATAAACTACACTAACTGAAGATAGTGTAGCACTGATGGAGAGAGAGATACAAAGATCAATGAAACAAAGTTGAGAGCCTGGAAACAGACTTGTGATTTTTAGATAGATTAATTGATTTTTGACAAAGATGCAAAGGCAATTCAGTGGAGGAATGATGCATAATTTATTCCAACAATAGTGTGAGAATTAAATGTCCATAAGAAAAAACAAAAACAAAACCCCCACAACCTATACCTCATACCTTATTTTTAAAAATCTACTTTAAAAGGATCATAGACCTAAAGACAAAACAGGAAATGATACAACTTTTAGGAGAAAATGTAAGAAAAAAATCTGCATGGCCTAGGATTAGAGTAGGAGTTTTTAGGTATGACCTCCAAAGCACTGTTCATAAAAGAAAAAACAGATAAGCTGTACTCTATCAAAATTAAAAACTTCTGCTCTGCAAAAAACAGTGCTCAGAGAATGAAAAGACAAGCCACAGATGGGGAGAAAACACGGTCAAAAAATATTTTGATAAAGGACTTGTGTCTCAAAACATTTATTTGAGAAATAAACCACAATTTATTTAAGAAAAGAAACCACTTGATTTTAAAAGTGGGCAAAAGATATATATGTGTGAAAATACGTTCAACATCATTAGTCATCAAGGAAATGGAAATTAAACTGCAGCAAGATACCACTACACACTTACTAAAATGACTTTAAAAATACTAACAAGTGTGGACAAGGATGAGGAGCAATACATTGTTGATGGATATGCAGTGATAGAACCACTCGGGAAAGCAATTCAGCAGTCTCTTACAAATTTACCTAATATATAATGCGGCAATCCCATTCACAGGTGTTTATCCAAGAGAAATGAAAAAATTATTTTCACACAAAAACCTCTATGTAAATATGGATAGCAGCTTTATTAATGATCACCCAAAACTGGAAACCCAAATGTCCTTCAACCAGGGAATGAATAAGCAAACTGTGATGTATCCATAGAGTGGAATGTTAGCTACAAAGGTGAGTCATTATTATTTTTTAAACAACTACAAAAACCCACTTATTTCTCACCGTTCTGGAGGCTGGGAAATCCAAGATCAAGATGCTAGCAGATCAGTGTCTGGTGAGGACCCTCTGCCTAGTTTTCTGTTGGCTGCCCTGCTGTATCCTCACATGGAAGGGAGGGTGGGGGAGATCTTGTGTCTCTTTCTCTTTTTCTAAAAGCATTAATCCCACTCTAAAGGCCCCACCCTCAGGATTTAGTCTAACACTAATCACCTCTCAACAGTCCCACCTCAAAACACCATTATGTTGGGGATTAGGGCATCAATATATGAAATCTTGGGGGAGATACTCAGTCCATAGAACATTCTTTCTGCTACATTATGTTTTCTTAAGGTTTGTCAGTGAGAGAATGAGGGAGATATTGGTAGCCTGTTAGGGAAGCAGTGTCAAGTCAATGTGTTTTTTAGGATGGTAGAGACTTTGAGTCTAGTTTTAGGCCTATGAGAAGGAGCCAAGTGGAGGGTGAAGGTGGGTAAGTGATGGAGTAAGGTCCCTGAGGAGGCAGTGGGAATTAGAGTATGCCTGTGTCTCTATAGGACTAAGAAATTCTGGGACGCTTGGGTGGCTTAGTTGGTTAAGCATCTGCCTTCGGCTCAGGTCATGATCCCAGAGTCCTGGGATCAAGACCCTCATCAGGCTCCCTGATCAGTGGGGAGCCTGCTTCTCTCCTTCCCACTCCCCCTGCTTGTGCTCTCTCTCTCGCTCTCTCTCTCTGCAAAAAAAAAAAAAAAAAAAAAAGTTGGGAATAAGCAATTCTATGTACTAGTAATTATTGATTCAATTTGCTCTTTCCTGGGGCCTTCTTGGGACATCATTATCAATCTTTCAGTAACCTTATTAATTTAAAGAAGTTGGATGCTTTAGGTAATCTCCAAGACTATGTTTTATCTTTATAGCTTTTTCTATAAAGTCTACCATCCCAGAACTGAAAAGAATTTTCTGTTAAAAAATGAATTATTGATTCATGTTAACAACATGGATGAATCTTAAATGCATCTGGTCACTGAAAGAGTTTAGACCCAAAAGCACTATGACTCCATTAGTATGACATTTTAGAACAGCAAAATTATAGGTATGGAAAACAAATCAGTGGTTTCCAGTGGCCAGGAGGTGAGGGGCGGGGTTGACTGTAAAGGGGAAGTGTGATGGCATTTTGAGAGTGAAGAAACTTGTGTAAACAACCATGGTGGGAGAATAGGGCTCTAATAATTTGTCAAAAGCCATAGAACTGTACACCACAAAAAGTGAATTTTACTGTATGTAGATTAAATAAAATCAATCAGGATATAGGCAGAACACAAGATGCATGCAGACTGGCCCACATGAATCTAAATGTATTACAAATAAATCAAATAGCCACGCTGAAGCAGGTGGAGAACAAACGGAGCTGATGTAAGTCACTTTGGAGAACAGTGTTTTGACTGGATACTGTAAGGCTAAAGCAAAAAGAACAGTGCTAAAGCAATATACTCTAGTTTTTTAGTTTTTAAAGAATTATTTATTTATTTTAGAGAGAGAGTGAGCAATAGGGTGAGAGAGTGGAGGGCAAGAAGGAGAGGGAGAGAGTGAGAACCCTCAAGCAGAACTCCCCACCCCTGGGGCTCAACCCTAGGGCCCCAAGATCATGTGCTTCCAGGTCTGGAAGAAAGCAGATGCCTTTTTTATTTTTTTGGCCTACAAATAGAATATGTATATAAATAGTCAAGAGAGTGAGAAATAGCCTCTGTCAGTAGAAGATTTCAAAATTTATTTATTCATTAATTCACTCACTTAACAAGGAGGACTTATCCAAGCCTCTATTGTGTACCAGGCACTGTGCTTGGTGTTGAAAATAATAAGCTCAAAATAAGAACAAAACTCTTGTCTTCAAGTCACTTACAGCCTAATTAAGGGGCAATAAGACACACTGACAATTATAATGCAGTGCAGTAAGTACTTTGGGAGGTAATAGAATGGCATCACTGAAGAGGTTAAATTTCCGTTGGGTTCACCAGACAGACAAGAGAAAGGGCATGCCTGGCAGAGGATGCAGAGCCTGCAGGCACAGACATGCTGGTATTTTATTTTATTATGTTATGTTAATCACCATACATTACATAATTAGTTTTTGATGTAGTGTTCCATGATTCATTATTTGCGCATAACACCCAGTGCTCCATTCAGTATGTGCCCTCTTTAATACCCATCACCAGGCTAACCCCTCCCCTCCCACAAAGGGAGAATTATTAAATGTTTTTAAGCAAGGGACTGAAATGATTGGATTTACAGTTGACTTGAACAACATGGGTTTGAATTGCGTGGGTCCACTTATATGTGGATTTTTTTAAAAATAAACACAATACTGTGAATGTATTTTCTCTTCATGATTTTCTTAATATTTTTTCTCTAGCATAGTTTATTGTAAAAACAGAAAATATGTGTTAATCAACTCTACATTATCAGTGAGGCTTCAACAGTAGAGTATTAAGGTTTCTGGGATGTCAAAAGTTATACATGAATTTTTGAATGCAGAGGGTGTCAGTGCCTTTAACCACCGTGTTGTTGAAGGGTCATCTGTACTTTTTAAGATCATTTTAGTAGCTGTATGAAGGTTGCATTGGGAAGGGTGATCAGAAAACCAATTAGAAGCCTACTGTGGTATTGTAGTGAGAGAGGAGATGGTTTTCATGGAATCTCGAGATTTCCATGACTAAAAAGACTTTATCAATGGGTCAAGGAGTATAAAAACCATTTATCAATCGAAAATTAAGAGTGAGGGCGCCTGGGTGGCTCAGTTGGTTAAGCGACTGCCTTCGGCTCAGGTCATGATCCTGGAGTCCCGGAATCGAGTCCCGCATCGGGCTCCCTGCTCGGCAGGGAGTCTGCTTCTCCCTCTGACCCTCCCCCGTCTCATGCTCTCTCTCTCTCTCTCTATCTCATTCTCTCTCTCAAATAAATAAATAAAATCTTAAAAAAAAAATTAAAAAAAAAAAAGAAAATTAAGAGTGAAATCAGAAAAAAAAATCAGTATGTCTACGCACTTAAATAAAAACAGACCTTTTATGTAATGAATTCTCAGGTATCCAGGACTGATTCTCTAGCAGATGAATTAGTTTATTGAAGAATTCAGATTCTTTTTTCTAACTTTGTAATTGCTTGATTTAAGTTCTTATATGGTTTGCCAGATGGTCGAAAGAGAAAAGGAAATGAAAAACAGTAAATTTAATTAATTTGGCTCCCTGACTGCTGCTTAAAATGGAGATTCAGGAAGGTGAAATGCTCATTACAGTGAAGTGTGTGGGTATTTGTGGAGTGCATACACATACCCCTCATCTCCACAGATAAATCAGAGATCATTGAAAGAGAAAGTGTACATACTGAGAGAATAATTGGCTCTTCGTGTTGACGCTCTAAAGTACTCTCCCACTTTTCCTATTAAAAGCTTTATTTGGTCCCTTCACCTGAATAATGTAGGCAGCACTCATTTCTCTTTCACCAGATGGGCTTACAGTTTAATGAATACATCTTACAGCTGTGGTTTAATAGACACTCCATCTCGTGTGGAGGATTGGCTAGCAGAACAATCAGAACAGCCAGATCATTTCAGTCAGTCACTTGCTTAGCAAATGAGGACTCATCTGGAATCTGACTCCATTCATCTGAGGGCTAAAGTTATTCTCAGCTGTGCCCCCGAGGAAAGGCGAGAAACGCATTCATTGCCCTGATGGTGGTTAACAGGTGTTCTCTTCAGCTACCTAAATGTAAAGCCGTTTTGTCTTTTCACTGTAGAAGGCTTCTCTTCTTTAAGTGTGAATTCCCACTCTTAGAGCAAAACTACTCTGAAACGACTGCACTAGTATTTTCATTGCTTTCTTGTTTCTTAGCTATTTACAGTCATATTTAGAAATACCTATTCACTTCCCTGTCGAGAAGGCAAGAAATATATTACGCTGATGAGACAAAAGACAAGAGAGCAGAAAACATGTGTTTTACTCTCCGCCTGGCCATCATGGACGAGGATGAAGAGGCTCTTGGCTTTTCCTTCAAAGAAAAGAATGTTTGAACTTTGTATTTTTACCATTTCTTATGCTCATTAATGAAATCTGTTATTTTCCTATCGTTCAGAAGTTACCCGATACTTTAGTCCTCCTAAAACTAAAAACATTTTCTAATCATGGACTCTCTTCCGTTGCGGGGTATGTTTGCCAAATTACCCAAACGCCGCACGTTCACCCAGGTGAGACCTGTACCTGCAAAGCCGACAGGACAATCCGGGAGGCGAGCAAGAGGAAACTACATATCCCGCCATGCCTCGCTCATGAGCACAATGGAGCCCTGTCGTCATCCGGGTCACGGGGCTGCGCGTTCCGTGCGCGCCGCCGGATTCCGGCCTGGGTGCCGCCCCGGGCGGAGGGCCCTCCTGGGCCGGGAAAACTGCAATTCCCGGCATGCGTGCCACGGATGCGCCTGCGTACAGGAGCTACCGCGCCGGAGCGGGTTGGTTTAAAGCGCTGTGTTAGTTCCATGGAAACCGGCCTGCCTGCTGAGGGATAGAGCTACCGGTGGACAGATGGAGTGTGAGGTAAGGCTACCGGCCGTGGACGGGGTGCCTTGCCGGTCCTGCGGGGGGAGTTGGCGACTCAGCCAAGACCACCATGATCTCCTCCTGCCGCCCTGTCATTCTCTTGGCAGTGTTTAGTCTCCGCCCTCCCGACCCCAGGATCCTAATTTATGGCGCTTCTGCGCTGGATGCAGGTGAAAACCGTTTAGGAGCTAAGTTTGCGTTGGACTGGCTGCAGCTGAGGGACGGAGGATAGCCACCAGGGAGGGCCTTCAGATAAGCCCCAATACCACCTTTTCTTTATATGTTAGGTTGGAGGTTACAGGTTCTTAGGAAAGCCATTTCGACGTGTTTTTTGTTTTTTAATTTTTGTCACCTGTTATATTCCCCGATCTGCTTTTTAGAATGCATTCGTTCCTTGAAGTTTTCCCAGTACCTGACACTTGTGCTAGAACAGAATGGATGTTCGTTAAATTTTTGTTGAGTTTTCCGTTTGTTTGCCAGCCACAGTGCCCCATTCACTGTGCTAGGCTCTGAAGATAGGGAGAGATCAATCTGACCGTACTTCGGAGAACTCAGTCTAGCTCGAACACCCACACACTCCTCATGTACTCCACTTGTTCATAGTGGAGCACCTAGGGACACTCAGTTCCCTGAATCCTTTCTGTTCTCCGTTAGACAGTCTTGTGGCTTTACAAGTGGCATGTGCGTTGACAACTCCAAAATTTATATCACCAGCCCACACTTCTTCCCTGAACTCCGAATTAACAAGTTCAGTCTTGTTGTGGCCATCTTTTCTGTTTTAAATTTAACATTTCCAAAACAACTCAATCTTTCAGCTAAAACCAGTTCTGACAGACTTCCATTGTCTCAATTAATGACAACACCATCTTTCCAATTATATCCTTGCTCTCATATTTCATATCTAATCCATCAGCAAAACCAATCTTTAAAACATATCTGGAGTCTGACCACTTCTTACTATTCTCTTGCTATCACCCCGGTCCTAGCCAATGGCACCTCCTGCCTGGGTTATTGTAGCAGCTTCCCAACTGGTCTTTCTACCTCTGTGGTTGTCCTACCCTCCTGGGAGGGTATCCAGAGTGATCCAGTTAAAAGGTAAGTTACATCACAGCACTCCTCCACTCTACACAGTCCAATGGTACTGAGAGTAAAAGCCAAAACTTTTAAGACCTAATGTGATCTGGTCCCTTTATTACCTTCTGACCTCACCTTCTATAGTTCTCTCCTTCACTTACTCCTCTCCAGCCAGACTGACCTCCTTACTGTTTGTAAGGATCTTTGTACTCACTGATCTTTGTACTCACTGTTTACTCTTTCTGGACTTTTCAGTCACCTGACTTTTACTAGTATATTACTTAAGACATTGGTCTTATTCATGCCATCCTTTCAATGAGGTAACCTACTTAGGAGCTCCATAGACATACTCTCCCTAAATACAGAAACAGAATTGTATTAATTTGATAATGATACGTTTATGAAAGTAGCTATGAATGCACTTTCTTAAAACTAAAAGTTTATATATTAGTATTTTTATTATTGTTACGATCAAGCATCAGGCCTTGGGTTCAAGACTACATTCAATGATATTTGCATCTTTTCAAAAACTGCAAAGCACACATAAGTCAAGCCATAGTCTCTTTGCTGCAATATTAGCAATTAGAGCTAGATTCTTTTCTTGTAAGATTGTACTTCTTAGACTCCGAGCTTTTGAGCTATGCCTTCTGAGGATCTGCCAAGTGGCCAGTGGACTGTGTGTGGGGCCTGCCAGCTGAGGGAGGACAGGCAAGGGTATACTGCAGTGAAAGTGAGAATCTTTCCTGACTCAGCAGATTTACTGGATCCCAGGTAGTTACCTCACTCTTCCTTTAACAGGCTCCCAGGTATTCCAGGACTCTCCCTGGTGGATATTAAGGCTGTCTTAGTCTTGCTATTCATCTACCATTGATTGCTTCCTCGAGCTCTCCTGACCTTGACATGTTTTCTTTTTTTTTTTCCCCATTGCAGGGGAGGTTTGTGGAGGAATGGTTTTCAGTTAATCCTGGGACCTGTTTTTAATCTCCAAAGGGTAGATTGGCTTGTTTAGTGGTTTTGTTTTTTTTGTTTTTTTTTTGGCTTGTTTAGTTTTCCAGTCAACTTCTTGGATGATTTGCACATGTTCATCAGTGATTCACTAAGAGGATATTTCAAGAACACCGCCATGTTCACTTAGAAGCTTTATCCCCTGCCCAACATCAGTCTGTCCCAAGCATCTCACTCTTCCCTTTCTTAGGGTGAATTTTCTTTCCAGAAACCTGAATGGCTCCAGGGTAGATCAGGTTCAGGTGGGCATGAGTGATGAGGGGAATCAAATTCTTACTCAAACATATATAAACTTTCTCTTAAAAAAAAAATTTAATTTGGTTTTAAATTTCGTTTTTATGGCCAAAAGTGCACACAATACTGTAAAGTAAGTGTGAGCATTTTATACATATCATAGGTACTTTAGGGAAATATCAGCAAAACTGTGACATTTCAACAATACATGAAAAAATTTTATTTATTTTTTAAGATTTTATTTATTATTTGATAGAGACACAGCGAGAGAGGGAACACAAACAGGGGGAGTGGGAGAGGGAGAAGTAGGCTTCCCGCTGAGCAGGGAGCCCCGATGCGGGCCTGGATTCCAGGACCCTGGGATCTCGACCTGAGCCGAAGGCAGATGCTTAACAACTGAGCTACCCAGGCACCCCTACATGAAAAAATTTTAGATGGGAATCTGTATCCCATTCAAAATATGTGGTAAACTTGTATTCCATTTTCTGTATTTTTTCCCTAAAATGGACTAATATTTGTATTAGTATTTTATGCTTGGCTTTTGATATAAATTAATAGAGGCCATCCTTTATATTATAACTAGCTGCCTCAGCCTAACAAGTTACCAGGGAAATTGTCCTCCCTCACATCTCTGGTAGTACTTGTCCTTTCTTTTACCACCCCTTCTACTTGTTTCTCCACCAACTATTGCCTGGGGCTACTGTGTTTCAGGAATGTTTTTGCTGCAAGCAACAGAAAAACATGACTAACACAAAAGGCAAAAGCTTATTTTTCTCAAATAAGCAGAGGTTGGATGTTGCTAGTTTTGGGCAAGGAAAAAAAAAAACCTCAGGTTAATCTGAACTTCTCTGGCCTTTTCCTTGTATTTCTCAGATGCTGGTGATCCCTAGCTCTCTGTGTCTAAAAGTGAGGCACTTATGGCTGACTAAAAGAGAGCTCTCAGAGCTCTGGGCCTCATACAGGGAAATAAAGGACCGGCACCATCATTTCAGTTTTTTCTATCAGAAAAACAAAAGCCTTCTCAGAAGCTCCTTGCAAACTTTTTGCCTAAAGTCTCATTGGCCAGAATGTGTCACCTGACTGTGCCAGCTGCAAGGGAGGCTGGGGACATGAACTCTTCAGCTTCTTTTATAGAGAAAACAAAGGAGTCAACTCTGTCTACCCCAAACCTTATTAAACACTTTACATTTCCTCCCCACTTTAAGCCTGGTTTATTTCTAGGTGGGCAGTAACAAGACAGCAGGTGATAGAAAATGGAATGGAGGGTAAATCCATGTGGTGTTTCTCTGTTGTTACCCTTCCATTTTCTCCCCACCCACACTCCCCCAACCCTAACCCTGGTCTCATGGAGGCTCTTCCTTCTATTACCTGAGGAACACTATCCTGGTACATGTGGTAACATGAGCAGGAGTCTCCAAATCTGGCTTTTTTTCAGAAACATGGATGAAACTTACTTCAACTCTTTGTAGATCCAAAGACTTTGTTACTGTCTATACCATTGTCTTTCTCTTCAGGAAATTTTGAAAGCATGGATGGAAATTAATAATAGAGAGCTTCTTTGCCCCCATGTCCTTAAGCTGATCATTAACAGAAAATCTTTTAACAAATTCAGATTACATGTGTCAGAAATGCTTTCTGTTTCATAGAAGAGAATAGAAGAGAGAAATCCTGGTCAGAAGCACTAAAATAAGAGTAAAAAGAAAATTTGTACCCTTTGACCTACATCATTCCATTTCCCCTTCCCTCCACCTCATTCTATTCTCTGTTTCTATGAAATCAACCTTTTTTTTTTAATTCCACATATAAATGATATCAAACAATATTTTTCTGCTCTGTCTGGTTCATCTCACATAGCATAATGCCCTCTAGATTCATCAATGTCAGTGGCAGGATTTTCTTTTTATGGCTGAATAATATTTTATTATATATATTATATATATAATATATATATAAAAATCACTTCTTTGTCCATTCATCTGGTGAATGACATTTAGGTTGTTTCTCTATATTGGCTATGGTGAATAATGCTGCACTGAACATGAGTGAACAAGTACTTCTTTAAAATCCTGTCTTTGATTCCTTTGTATATATACAAAGGAGTGGGATTGCTGGATCATATGATAGTTATATTTTTAATTTTTTGAAGAACTTCCATACTGTTTTCCATAAATGGCTGTACCATTTTATATTCCCACCAACAGTGTATGAGGGTTCACTTATCTCCACATTTTCACCAACATTTGCTATCTTCTTGATAATAGCTATCCTAACAGGTGTGAGGTGATATTTCATTGTGGTTTTGATTTGCATTTCCCTGGTGATTAGTGATTTGAGCACCTTTTAATTTATCTATTGGCCATCTCTTTGTTGTCTTTGGAGAAAATGTCTGTTAGGATCCTCTGCTCATTTTTTTTAATTAGTTTCTTTGCATTTTTGCTATTGAGTTATATGAGTTCTTTATATATTTTGGACATTAACTGCTTATCAAATCTGTGGTATGCAATTATTTACTATGATTCTGTAGGTTACCTTTTCAAATAAGTTCTGAGGATCTAATGTACAGCATGGTAGCATAGTAATATGTTGTATAGTTGAAAGTTGTGAGAGTAGATCACACAACACACACAAAGTTAACTATGTTATCTATGTGGGGTGATGAATGTGTTAATTATCTTGATCTTGGTAACCATTCTACAGTGTATATATCAAATCATCACATTGTACACTTTAAATAAAATTATATTCAATTATTCCTCAGTAAAGTTAAAAAAAAAAGACTAGACCATTCTCTGGGACCTGTTGTGGGGAGATAAAGGTGATTGGAGAGCTATTTCAGGATGAAGAAATGTTCGGGGCACCTGGGTGGCTTAGTCGTTAAGCATCTGCCTTCGGCTCAGATCGTGGTCCCAGGGTCCTGGGATCGAGCCCCACATCAGGCTCCCTGCTTGGTGGAAGCCTGCTTCTCCCTCTCCCACTCCCTCTGCTTGTGTTCCCTCTCTCGCTGTGTCTCTCTCTGTCAAATAAATAAATCATTTTTTTAAAAAGAAAAGGTGAAGCAATGTTCTTGATATTGGCAAGAAACTCAGTCTTTTCACTGCCCCCCATCATGCTGCTACCCCCTTAAATCCTGCCACCAGTTTTCCCACTTCTTTAATTCTTGCCTTGAGTGATGGAGACTATCAATTACTTGGACCTGAGGTAGTCACCACTTGCACTGCCTGGGAGGTGAGGGGAAGAGAGATCTCTGATTACACAGCAAGAGGGGGAGAAAAGATGTGTTCCTAATATCCAAAGTGGGATCTTTGTGAACGTTTCCATGGGAGCACTGTTGCTAGTAATGGTTAAGGTTTACAGTTGGTTGGTATAGAAATGTCTATACAAAAGGTTGGAGTTGCAGGAAAATGTCCTTAAAGTTTCTTTCCCCAATGACCTTGTCATTGAACTTTGGGCCCATGATTCATCTATATGTTGGGACTGCTTCTTCTATGCTAATTCTGCCTAATTCTGTCACTAATATTTCAAAATATTAGGAAAGAAGAGAAGTCTGGAAATTTTATGTCAATAGCTATAGAAGAGTCTTTGCTAGGCTATGAAGTTAAGTTTGCAAATTATTTTTTAAAATCACTGCTTCAATGTAGTTGGTAAATTTATCTTACAACAAGTGCTCAGAAATCTAAGTATAGAATGTTTTTCTGAAAGGTTGGTTAGAATATGTTAAAATGGTGATGGCTAGTAATGAAAGAAGTAATAATTCCCTTAGCCAAGTCATAGGTCCTAGTTATGTGTCTAATACTACCAGATAGATAGACTAGATTATGATGAAATAACAAACTACTCAACAATCTCAGTGGCTTATAACAACGTAAGTTTATTGCCCACTCACACTGGATGTCATGGACGGGCCATAGCTCTGCTTCATGTCTTCTTCACTGTGGGATCTTGGCACACTAAGCTGGCCCTATCTGCGTTGTTGCTCATCTCATGGAGGGGAGAAAGAAGGAGATGATGAATGACAAGTTGGCTCTTAAAGTTCCCACCCACATTAAACTGACCAAAGCAAGACACATGGCCATTCCTGACCTCAACAGAACAGGGATGTGTAATTCTCCCACAAGAAGGGACAGTGACTATTTTGAACCATAATAGAACCTACTATACCAATATTGTGACTTTAATCTCAGGTGCATATGGAAACTACAGTGTCCAGACCGGTCCTCTCTCCAACCCACATCAATGCTACAGCTTCTGAAACATTCACGGTACTTCAGGAAAGGATGAGAATAGTTGAGGAACAGACCAGTTCTCTGAGGGATGACCTAATAATGTTGAACTTTGGTGAAAAAAGGTAACAAATGGAAAATGAACTAGATCTTTGTAAGTTGAAGAATTCTTAGGAGTCATAGTACAGATGGTTTGGCAGATGAAATATAGGTATTTATAAAAGAATTGAAAAAAAAGTTTCCATTTGCACATTAATTAGAAAATATTTGTGAGATAGAGTTGTCATCTTGTAATAGAGCTACTACCACTATTCCCCTGAACAGATACTTATTTCAAATGAGGAGGTGGGTCGGGGGATGGGGTAACAGGATGATAGGCATTAAGGAGAGTCCGTGATATAATGAGCACTGGGTGTTATAGGCAACTGATTAATCCCTGAACTCTACCTCTGAAAATAATAATACACTGTATGTTAATTTATTGAATTCAAATAAAATAAAATTTTATTTTAAAATAAAATTTTAAAAATGTGCTAATTAGGTGCACAAACTGTTCATCTTCAAAACTTGATTGAAAACAAATATGGAATTTTTATATAATTAGAAAAAATTTAGTTCATATTTTTAAAATCAAAAATAGACTTTGATATTAGTTAAGGTGAACATCTAAACTTGATTCATGCCATTGATATTGTCTTCATTTTCTTTCCCCAGATTTATTGTAAATTAAAAGAAAGGTTTTAAATCTTTAAAAAAATTTCCTAATTTAAAATGAGGTACTCAAAAAAAAAAAAACCCCACCTTTTTTTCACCTTGGCTAAAGAAGGTATTGCCACTAAAAGTTGGATGATTAATGGCCTGAGGAATCTGGGTACTTAAGCAGCCAATATCAAATTTGCTGGTGTGATTTTCTTTAAGATTACAATATATTTCTTTAGTGTCTCTCATGAAAACCTAAAATTATTATAGTTGGTATTATAGCACCCATAGAATGAATAATTCTTCAGTAGTTAGAGATTAAATTTGTATAGATGCTGAGTATGTGAGAATAAAGTAGGAATGTTTATTATGACCTTGTTTAAAATTTTTCTAAAAATATGTGAATATATTTACTCCATGCTAACTTTAATTTTTTATAATTATAGATTTATTATTTAACATGTTTTATGTACCACATAAAACTTTACAAAAAATTCACATTAAAAGAAACAACCGTTATAAAGTCAGTGGTCTTTATCCAACTGACATTAGTCTCATCCTCTTTACCTAATGGTGCTTTCTCTATTTAAATTTGGAGAACTAACAGATGCTTAACTAAGGAATCTAATTTTTATTCTTGGTAGAAATGACCTGATGATTGGGATTACCATAGTACACATTGCAATGCATAATATTGTTAATTTGGGATCTTTGTCCAGAGGCCAACTGGAGACTCCGAAATGTTTAGAAGAGCCTGTGAGCCAGAATATCATTAGTCCCATCCAGAATGAAATGTTTTGTTCAGGAAAACCAGATATTCTATGGAAGAACTGTGAGTTTCTGGTAAATCGAATGTGCCGTCTGGAAAGCCTCATCCAGTCCTTGAAGATGAACATCTTTCGTCTGCAAACTGAAAAGGATTTGAATCCACAGAAAACAGGTACAGAGAGAAGAGAATCATCAGAAATTTGGTCCTGTATGGGTGCTTAATGAGTTTATGATTCTTTTCCTTTCCTGACCTTCTTTCAACTGCTCCATGACCCTCCTGTGCTGTTGGGTAGCTTTTCTGAAGGATCGACTGAATGCAATACAGGAGGAGCATTCCAAGGACTTGAAGCTGTTGCATCTTGAAGTGATGAATTTGCGCCAGCAACTAAGAGATGTAAAAGAGGAAGAAGACAAGGCACAAGAAGAAGTGCAAAGGTTGACTGCCACCCTGGAGATTGCCTCAGAGACAAAGGTTTGAATCCAGATTTCTGAAATACAGATTCACTGTTATCTGTTAACTGGAGGAGGCAACAGACCCATAAAATTGACTTTTAAAATTAGGTGATATGATGTAAGGATTCTTGACATTTCAAAGTTATCTACATTGATAACCTAAACTATTGTGTACTATCAGTAATGTGGTGTTTATAGAGCCCTTACCCTGATATGCATGAGAGTGGGAGTCCAAGGGTATAAGGCAGAGTCTCTGCTCTTCCAAGAGCTTATATGCTAGCTGGGAGAACAAGGAATAGCATGAAAAACTAAATAGAGAAAAAATAAGGACATAGGAAATGTTAAAGAACAGTGTAGGACAGTAAGTGAATATTGACATGTGTTTTGTGTTCAGGTGGGTTTGAGAGGGTGGGTATGCCCTATCTCCCTAGAGTAGATTAGGGTAGGCTTCAAGGAAGAGGTAAGTCATGAGCTGAATTTTGTAGAAGGCAAAGT
This sequence comes from Neomonachus schauinslandi, assembly GCF_002201575.2. NCBI lineage: Eukaryota > Metazoa > Chordata > Mammalia > Carnivora > Phocidae > Neomonachus > Neomonachus schauinslandi. The sequence goes on from NC_058405.1 coordinate 155,053,362, forward strand.
AGAGAGGTGAGGACATTTCAAGGAGTACACACAGAGGCAGGAAAGAATATAGAGTAGGATAATAAACTGACAATTTTGTTCTCCCTTCAAGGGCCAGGCAGTATAATAGATGGTCAACATGTTAATTTGTTAAATTTTTGAAAAACCTCATGACAGGATGATACTGTCCCCATTTTAGTAATAAGAGCATTGGGCCCCAGAGAGAACTCATTTCTCTAAGATGACACTTCCCTATTTTCTTCCTGTTACCCAGCTTTGAACTTAGATTTTTCCCACTGATAAAGTTAGAGGAAATGCATAAACTAGCCTGAGAGGAGTGAGGATTGGGTGGTGGTGGGGGGGGTAAATAAATTGGACATTAGTGAGGGATCACATTATAGAGGATTTCAAAATCAAGAATAATCAGTAGTTGGGCTTGATACTATCGGGGTGATTATCATTTTTGATAAGGAAGTGACATAACAAAAATAAGAAAACTAATCTGGCAGTGGTGTAGAGTTTTGGGAAACCAATTAGGAGTCCATTGCATGATTTGAGCCACAAGCCTTATTAGGTCTGACTTAGGGTGGCATTTTGAAAAGAAATGTTTTATGAAGAAAGGTATGTTAGAATATGATACTGGACAGGAGCTGAGTATAGGAAAGAAGGCAAAAATGACTGAGGTTTTACATCTTGGATTGTGGTGCCATTAATAGTGATATAAAAGAGAATAAATAGTGAAAGCTGTATTTTTGATCCTCAGCTCCTAAGCACGGATGATATTTGAGGCAAGAAGAGATTGAATATTTAAAAAAAAAAAAAAAAAGAATATACTCTGTAAGAAAAAGTTCCGTCAATTACCAGGTTCTCTCATTATTGAATTTTACATAAAAGTGAATGTGTTTGGGGTCCCTTCGTGGCTCAGTCAAGTGTCCGACTCTTGGTTTCAGCTCAGGTCATGATCTCATGGGTTGTGAGATTGAGCCCAGGCAGGGGTGGGGGGGTGGTTTGCTTGAAGATTCTCTCCCTCTGCCCCTCCACCAACTTGTGCATGCATTCTCTCTCTCTCTCATCTTTTTTCCTTTTTTTTCTTTTTTTAATACAAATTCAATTAATCAACCTATAGTGTATTATTAGTTTCAGAGGTAGAGTTCAGATTCATCAGTTGTATATAACACCCAGTGCATCCCCCTACCCATCTCCCCTCCAGCAACCCTTAGTTTGTTTCCTATAGCTAAGAGTCTCTTATGGTTTGTCTCCCTCTCTGATTTCATCTTACTTTATTTTTCCCTCCCTTCCCCTACATTCATCTGTTTTGTTTCTTAAATTCCGCATATGAGTGAGATCATATGATGATTGTCTTTCTCTGACTTATTTCGCTTAGCATAATACCCTCTAGTTCCATCCTCTTCGTTGCATGTGGCAAGATTTCACTTTTTTGAAGGCTGTGTAATATTACATTGTATGTATATGTGTGTGTGTGTGTGTGTGTGTGTGTGTGTATAGCACATCTTTTTTTTTTAAAGATTTTATTTATTTATTTGACAGACACAGTGAGAGAGAGAACACAGCAGGGGGAGTGGGAGAGGAGAAGCAGGCTTCCAGCAGAGCAGGGAGCCCGATGCGGGGCTCGATCCCAGGACCCTGGTATCATGACCTGAGCTGAAGGCAGACACTTAATGACTGAGCCACCCAGCCGCCCCTATAGCACATCTTCTTTATCCATTCATCTGTTGATGGACATCTGGGCTCTTTCCATAGTTTGGCTATTGTGGACATTGTTGCTATAAACATTGGGGTGCAGGTGCCCCTTTGGATCACTACATTTGTATCTTTGGCGTAAATACCTAGTAGTGCTGGCTCTGGTGTTAACATTATGAGGAATCTCCATACTGTTTTCCACAGTGGTTGCACCAGTTTGCATTCCCACCAACTGTGTAAGAAGGTTCCCATCTGGCAAGGTTCTCCACATCCTTGCCAACATTTGTTGTTTCCTGACTTGTTAATTTTAGCCATTCTGACTGGTGTGAGGTGGTATCTCATTATGGTTTTGATTTGTATTTCCCTTATGCCAGGTGATGTTGATCTTTTCGTGTGTCTGTTGGCCATTTGTTTGTCTTTGGAAAAATGTTCATGTCTTCTGCCCATTTCTTGACTGGATTATTTGATTTTTGCGTGTTTTGCAAATATCTTCTCCCATTCTGTCGGTTATCTTTTGGTTTTGTTGACTGTTTTCTTTGGTGTGCAAAAGCTTTTTATCTTGATGAAGTCCCAATAGTTCATTATTAAAAAAAATAAAAATAAAAGGGAAAATAATAGAAGTCATGAATCAAAGTGATAAAATAACTTTCTTTTTAAATATCTCGTAATAATTATTTTAGACTCACAATAAGAAGTATTTATAACTATATTCAGAATAGCATATATAGGTTGCTAGAAAAAAGTCTAGATTTGAACTGATGTGCCTATAGACAGTTTCTTTCTTCATTTCAGATTATTTAGAACCTTTTCCCCTTGTACTTCTAGAAGAATGCAGCCATTATTGAAGAGGAATTGAAGACCACAAAACGCAAAATGAACCTGAAAATTCAGGAGGTAAGATAAAAAAAAGGTTCTGGAGGGTGGAGGGGGCATTGGAATTGCTGAGGGGAAGTCAAGAAGGTAGAAAGAATGAAAAACTTTGAAGAAAAAATATGTTACTGTGGAGTAGGAAGATTTTAAAAATATGCCACGTGAAATTCAAGTGAAAGTGGCTACCCTTATTTGACATTAAGAGTTCCTTTTGCCTCATGGCCCTACAACCAGAAATAAAGTAAGTGCTTTGTGAGCCAGGAAGGAAATTAGTTACCATGAAATTCATATGCTAGAGCTAAGTGAACACATGCATCCAAAGACCTTTTAAACTAAAGTTGTGTTTAAAACAAAAAGCTTTTAATAAGCCTGCTCATCTAATTTTACCTTGAAACCTCCATTTCAGCCTAAGTTTTAGTAGATGACAGATTGGGATTTGTGAAGTAGGTGGCTGCTAAAAGTTGCTGGACTAAAAATTGGCAGCTGAAAACAGTGGAAGAGTCAGGAGAATTAGTAATCCCACACACCCTGACCTAAAAACCTCAATATTCCCTGACAGAATAATCATTGATGTTTATCCAAATCAAAAGGATCCAAATTATATTTAAAATACCAAGAAGTAGATATACTTTTAAAGAAAATTCTTATGCAAAATTACTTTTTTAAGTTACGATTTTTAGTGCATAAGGTGTTAAGTATAGCTATCTGGAAAATTCTCTCATGTACTTATTTGCCAGTAGCTACTGATAAAAGCATGATTTTTCATAGAATGTATTACATTTCGTGTATTTTTTTTAGTTTTTAGATATTTTAGTAGACTATTTTATTTTTTTAGAGAAGTTTTGCATTTATAGAAAAATTGCACAGAAAACAGTTCTCATAAACCTGCTCTCCCCATCCCTCCAGTTTCCCCTATTATATTAGTGTGGTACGTTTGTTAAATTTGACAAACTAGTCTTGTTCATAAATAAATTGATAAATCATTACTAGCTAAAGTCCATAGTTTATATTAAGATTCACCCTTTGTTCATTACATTATCTTACAGAATAGTATCACTGCCCTAAAAATGCTCTGTGCTCCATATACCCATCCCTCCCACCTCCTCTTCCTGAGCCCCTGGCAACCACTGATCTTTTCACTGTCTGTAGTTTTGTTATAGTTGGAATGATTCAGTGTGTGATTGTTTTGGACTGGCTTCTTTCACTTAGCATATGCATTTAATGTACCTCCAAGCCTTGTCATGGTATGGTAACTCATTTTATTGCTAAACAATATTCCAGTTGTATGGATGTACCACAGTTTGTTTATCCATTCATCTATTGAAGAACATCTTGGTTGCTTCTGAGTTTTGGCAATTGTGAATAAAGCTGCTATAAACATTCATATGCAGGTTTTTGTGTGGACATGTTATCTACTCATTTGGATAAATACCTAGAGCACAATTGCTGGATCATCTGGTAAGCTTTTGTTTACCTTTGTAAGAAAGTGCCAACCTGTCTTAAAAAATGGCTGTACCATTTTCCATTCATACCAACAATGAATGAGTTCCTTTTGCTCCACATTCTCATCACCATGGTGTCTTGTCAGTGTTTTGAATTTTTGCCATTCTAATATGTGTGTAGTGGTATCTTGTTTTAATTATAATTACCTAATGATACATGAGATTGAATATCTTTTTATATGCTTATTTGCCATCTGTATATCTCATTTGGTGAGGTGTCTGTTAGATCTGATGCTTATTTTGCCATTGGGTTGTTTGTTTTCTTATGTTGAGTTTTAAGAGTTCTTTGTATATTTTGGATGCTAGTCCTTAATCAAGTATGTGTTTTGCAATTTTTTTCTCCATTCTGTAGCTTGTTTGCAGAGCAGAAGCTTTTGATTTTGATGAAGTCCAACTTACTAATTTTTTCTTTCAGGAACTGTACTTTTGGTGTTATAAGTCATCACCAAACCCAACACACCAAGATTTTTCTCCTGTGTTATTTTTAGAAGCCTTATAGTTTTGCATTTTAAATTTAAATAAATGATACATTTCGAATTAATGACGTGAGGTCTGTATCTAGATTCTTTGTGTGTGTGTGTGTGTGTGTGTGTGTGTGTATGTCCAGTTGTTTCAGCACCATTTGTTTAAAACACTATCAGTGATTACCATTTATCATTACTCTTTATTAGGAAAGTCTTAATTCTGAGTGCTGTGATAAAATCTTGAATTTTTTATTGAACCCTGTCAAGGATCCTTAGAAGGACTGTCCTTGTCAAAATGCATTTTGGTATTCAAGCAGGAAGGATGTATTAGTTTGCTAGGGCTGCAGTAACAAAGTACCACAGACTAGGTGGCTTAAACAACAGAAATTTCTTATATTTATGGAGATTTGAAGTCCAAGATCAAGATGTCAGCAGGTTTTTTTCTCCTGAGGCTTCTCTACTTGACTTGCAGATGGCTGCCTTCACATGGTCCTCACGTGGTCTTTGCTTTGTGTGTTGCACATCCCTGGTATCTTCGTGTATCCCTGTTTCCTTCTCTTATAAGGACACCATTCAGGTTGGGTTAGGACCCACCCTAACAGCATCCTTACAGTTTATCACCTCTTTAAAGGCCCTATCTCCAAATACAGTCATATTTTGAGATACTGGGGTTAGAGCTTCAGCATAATATTTTTGGGGAATACAATTCAGTCCATATCAGGGGGCTGTATAAAGACAGAATAAATGTGGTATACATCTTCCTAAGAGGTAAGAAATATATATAGAATCTGGCTCTGATAGACATAAAACTGGTTGCTTTTAATAATACTTCAGAATTAATACCTCAATAGTATAATTATCAAATAAAGATCCCTCTATAAAGGACTTAAATAGTATCTCGAGTACATTATACTATATAATTTGATCCAGAGCTTAGAAAAATATAGTAAGCTACAAAGTAATTATAATCTGATGGGGCGCCTGGGTGGCTCAGTCGTTAAGCGTCTGCCTTCGGCTCAGGTCATGATCCCAGGGTCCTGGGATCGAGCCCCACATTGGGCTCCCTGCTCAGCGGGAAGCCTGCTTCTCCCTCTCCCACTCCCCCTGCTTGTGTTCCCTCTCTCACTGTGTCCCTCTCTGTCAAATAAATAAATAAAATCTTTTAAAATTATCTGATACTATAGTATTAGATTATTAATACAGCCAAAAGTAAAAACTGTGGTCATCCTTAATAAGATTGTAATGTTTATAATGATGAGGAAGGATGAGGAAGGAATTTCTAAACTTGAAATGAAGGAATAGAATTATAAAAGGTTCAATAGATTTGAACACATAAGAATTAAAAATCCTGCATGTAAAGAAAAGGGGGGCAAAAAGCAAAACTAGTAAAACCTAGCAAAACTAGATAAACAATCTTTCCTTTTAAAGAACTTAAAATTGAGTAAAAACAAAAAACAAAAACCCCAAAAAAGTGGTCAACTAACATTTCAAAAAATATATAATAGCTCAGAAAATATACAGAGCTAATAACCATATGAGAAATGTTTAATCTCACTAGTAACCAAAGAAATGAAAAGCTGTCAAGATGTTATTTTTAATTTATTAGATTAGCAAAGATTTAAGAAAACAACAGTACATAGTACTGATGGGATTTATTCTAATACTACTGATAGGCTAAAATTGGAAGGAAAATTATATACCAAATTTATCAAAAGTCTAAACATTATTAAACCTTTAACCTAATGATTCCTCTTGTAGGAATCTATCCTAAGGAAATAGAAATGCAAAGAAAGATTTATTCACAGGAATGTTCCGCAGAACAATATTTAGAATAGTGAAAAACTGGAAAAAGCTAAATGTTTGTTATTAGGAGTATGATTAAGAATATTACAGAACATTTGCAAAATGGGCTGTTATGTAAGTTTCATGCCAACACACTTTCCATGTCTTTCAACTTTTTAAAAAGTTTTTAAACATAAAATAAATCATCCATAGAGAAAACACATGCAAAACATATGTACAATTTAGGAAAAGAGCTATAAAGTGTACTCTTAGGTCATCTTCACTGGGGCTTAAAAAGCAGAATTTCCTTCTACTTAACATCATTTCATAAAAGGAATAGCATTCTGCAATTCCCATCTAAGTTTGAAAGGATCTCTTTACCTCATGAGAAAAGAGATTCTTTTTTTATCTTTATCTAACTCATCATCATTTATTGAGAGAAACAAGGTTAGTATACCCCAATTCTTGAGTGGTAGTTTTATCCATTACTTAACAGTTACTTCATTGTTTCTTTAGACCTTTAAATTCCAAAACAGAATTGGAACAGCTTTCAAGGGTATGTTTATAATCCTATGGGATAAAAAATATTTTAAAAAGGGAGATGAAGTAATCAAATATGGAAAAAGAGTTAAAAGTGAAATTCAGAAAATTCAGAAAGTATGTATATACTAAGGTGTGATGTTAGTGTTTTTCAACCTTCTTTTTGACAAGTCTACTGAGACATACATTTTATACTGTAACACCGTACATAAATAATATACACAAACATTTCATGAAGCCTTACTTACCCTTCTTTATTACATGCTCTGTGCTCTGATATTTTTTTTTCCCCTTTTGAAAGTGCTGCTTGCAACTTATTAATACATCTTGACCCACAATTTGGAAAAAAGACTTACACAATGGGAAGACAAGGGCAACAGATACGACTCTGACTACTTGTTTCTTAGTAGTTTATCCCTTAGGGAGAAACACAAGCTTGTTTCTGAGTAGTCATTAATGAATGAAAAATGTTTGGGAGTGAGATGGCATGTCTGGTAAACTTTTCATGGTGAGTTTGATCTTTGCCAAACTGCTGTGATGTTCCCTTGGTCTTGCCTAACTGCAATTTGTTCTGTAGCTAAGGAGACAACTATCTCAGGAGAAGCACCTGAAGGAATCTCTTGAGAAATCTGCATCAGCCATGCTGTTCAAAATACAAGAAATGGAATCAACAGTGGAGGTGGAACGGAAACAGGTAGATTTTTTTCTTCTTATGTCAAGGAAGTGAAACCAAAAAGAAAGCTGATATTTTACCTGTAAGTCTTTAGTTTTGCTAACTTTCTCTAGATTTATTAAATTTTTGCCCGTAGTATTATTTGAAATACCTACATGTAACTTAGACTATTCAGTTCTAAGTATTCAAGGCAATTAGTAGTTCCAAATTCTAATACCTATATTTGGATTACATAATCTTTATTTTAACCAATGGCTGTCCTTCATAATAAAATTATAAAAAAGCTTTTACTTAAGGAATTTGTTTTGTTTTTTTAAAATATTTTATTTATTTATTTGACAGAGACAGACAGCAAGAGAGGAAACACAAGCAGAGGGAGAGGGAGAAGCAGGTTTCCCACCAAGTGGGGAGCTCGATGCGGGGCTCAATCCCAGGGTCATGACCTGAGCCAAACTGCCTCTGCCACCCAGGCGCCCCGCCCCCCCACTTTTTTATTTTTTAAAGATTTTTAAAATTTATACAACTGCTGTTTTTTAACCTCTTCCCATTTTTTTTTAAAGATCTTATTTATTAGAAAGAGCACAAGCAGGGGTAGCAGCAGAGGGAAAAGGAGAAGCAGGCTCCCCACTGAGCAGGGAGCCTGATGCGGGACTCAATCCCAGGACCCTGGGATCATGACCTGAGCCAAAGGCAGCCACTTAACCTACTGAGCCACCCAGGCACCCCTACTTATGGAATTTGTAAATGATCCTTTATTGCTATAACTTGCACTACCAATATAGTGGCTACTAGCCACATATGGCTATTTAAATTTAAATTAGTTAAAATTAAATTAAAAATTCAATTTCTCACCCACTCTGGCCACACTTCAGGTGCTCAGCAGTTACTTGTGCCTGATGCATGTGGTGTTGGAGAGTGTACAGAAAGTTCTGTCGGACAGCCCTACTGTAAAACACTGCACCCTACTGAAATCTTTAACATAGAAACTCCCCTTCTCCCTCCAGTGATGTTAAGATCAGAAAATCTGCCTCACACATGTGCTCGAAGGTAGTTTGGTAGAAATCTTTACTTTACAGAAAGGAGTTTTTCTTACACATTTCAGGTGCAGATCTTGCAGCAAAACTGCATTGCCCTACGCAGGTCTATGCAGACCACACAAGAATTACTGGTGCAGGAGCAACAGAAAAAAGGAGATTTGGAGACTTCTATCTCACAGCTCAAGTCTGACCTAAGTATGAAAATAGATGCTAGAAATTACATTGCTGTTAGTTTTTTTGAGATTTCATGCAAAAACTCTTAAGATCTGAAATTCTTGAAGAGGCCGTTGTTACTGAGATTTACCACAGGACGAAATGTAAAAAATTGTTGATTGCCTTTTTGTCTGTGGCACTGGAAAAAAAAAAGGTAATAAAATAGAATTTGATCCTCTTAACTGTAAACTATTCTGTATTTAAATTTTTTCTCAGGTTTATTTAAGTGTTCGTGGACTTGGGAACATTGGATTTCTAGAAATCTAGATTGAATATTGGATAATAGAACATTAATAAGGAAATAAGTCCTTTAATAGTTGCTAACCTGATTCTAACCATTTATCATGTCAGACTCCCATTTTTCAGGTTGCCATTCTATTGACCTGTATTTGTAGCAATGGGTGGTTGTAAGTTACCTTAGAGCTTAATGTCCTCATTTTACAGATGAGTAAACAGAGTTCTTATAGGTGATTGAGTTAGGAAATGGATAAGTCTAGCCGTGATCCCACGTTGTTCAGTCACGGTTCTTCCAACCCATCAGCCTTGTCGTATTTACTGTTGTTAATACATAATTGTAAAGCAGTTTCAGCCAGTATCAAGTATAGGGATCACAGTGCAGTGCTTCGCATGAGTAACACTTCCTGGTTTACATAGAGCTTTCACATAAACGATCTCATGTAACACGCTAAACTATCCATACTTCCCAAAGTTAAAGCGATGCCTGAGCCTGTATCTTCTACCTCCAGTGTTCCTGCCAGTGTGCCTTCTATGCTCTCTGGCTGTAGTGAGAGCAGGGAATACCAAAAGGGAAATGAAAATTATAAAAAGCATGGAACAAAGAGTAATCTGTTCAGTGTTTTGTTCTGCTTTTAACAGAAAGTACTGTTTTTCCTTATAGTTGTTGAGTAGTGAATTATCTGTGGAGTTCTCACTGATAATGCCCCAAGATAATTTTCCATCTTCCTGTGATTGTGTGGCTCCAAAAAATACATATTATATTTTATGGGGCTGCCACATTATCTCATTTGACCTTACAACCTTGTGGGCAAGATAAGAAAATATACCCCATTCTATAGAAGAATAAAAAGGTCTGTATCCAAGGACCTATGGCAAATAGGATAGCTGGGACTAAAACACAGATCTTTCTACTATAATAGTAATTTTTTTCAATGTCACTTTCTGATTGGATTAATGCTTTAGTTTTGAATTTTGTAAAGAATATATGGAAGACCATTTAAAAGATGAAAATTACACAATATTTATTAAAACTAACACGAGGAAAAGGAAGCCTGTCTGAATACCAACTATATGCTTCATATTGAATAAAAGACTCTTTACATGCATGCAATTTGATTACTTTAAGGTACAGCAGTTAGGCTAACTAGGTTAATAAAAGAAATGCCTCTAGATATTTGCTTTAATGAATTTAAAAATGTAATTATTAGCAATAAACTTTTATACACACACACTAAGGTGATGAAATTGTTCTCCCAAGTAAGATAAACACTCCCCTTTCATTCTTACTTTGATTACTGGAATTTTTAGAATAGATCATATAATTATCTTTTTATCCTTCACATATTTTAAATTAGCATTTACTGTATTTGAAATGAGTCTTGGACTTATATATTCAAAAAGTATAGTTTTTCTGACTATATCCTACATAAAATGTGAGTTTTTATGTGTTTTGTAATTTTCTGGCTTTAGAATATTTAAGTGAAACAAAACTAATAAATCTTTATGCATTTTTCATGAAGCCAAAACGTTACTGTCAGAGAAGTTTACTTTGGGCTATTGGTATACAATGCCAAACTGTTCCCCTGTTTCTATCTTTGGTTTTATTTTCACTGTATATACTCTCTGGGTGGTTTCAAATCTTTTTTTTTTTCCCCACATAAAATCATCTTCCTGAGCTCCAGATGGTATCTTACTGCCAACTAAACATCTATATATGGATGCCTTACAGATACCTCAAAACACACGGTGAATACTTAAATATTGCAATCATTCTTACTCATTCTGTCCCCCGAACCTGCTCCTCGTCCTGTGTTTCCTATTTAGTTGAAGAGTCTGCCACCCACTCCATTGCTTAAATCTGGACACTAGATACTCTCCTTGACTCATCTATTGCCTTTACCCCAGCAGCCAGCCGCCAGCCAAGTCCTGACAGTTCTCCCTTCTTGTTATTTCTGGAGCGTGTTTTCCCTTTGCATCTTCATTGTCCTTCCCTTAGAGCCAGCTTTCATTGTTTTATACTTTGGTTACTGCACAGCTACTAAACTGATATCCTCTTCCTTATTGAGCCTCTGTTAGAGTGTTCTCTCTAACAAAAAGCTTTTGATCAGGTGCCTCTCCACTTTAAAATCCCTCAGACGCATCAACCTCTATGCCTGGAGTAAAATATGACCTCACTGACAATTGCACGTGACTGTGGACTATTTTCTTGATAATTTCATGACTTAATTTCCAGTCTATAAACATATGGTAGAAATATTTGCATTCTCCTTATTTACACAACATACAGACTGGGGAAAAAAAGAAAGCAAGCTGCTCCAGGAGATGATACTGTGTGATTTCAATGTCGCTGTAGTAAGTTATTATTACCATAGTTATGTGGACTCTTTGTTTTTAGTTTCTAGAGATGAGCTCATTTCCAAGTTGGTTGAAGAAAATAAGGTGAGTTTTGAGGTTGTAAAGTTCAGAGATGTTCTTTCCTCTCTCACTAAGTAGTATTTCCTCACTCGTGTTGGTTTACAATTGTTCTGGTTCTCCTGAAGTCTTTATTAGAAAAAAGTTGCAGTGTAAATGAGTTGTATATTCAGACCTGTTGTCAACTGGGTATTAGGAAATCATTTCACGCAGGTTATTGCGGTTTGATAAAAAGATGAATTAGCAAAAATTATGAGACTAATTTGCATTTTATCTTTATTGCAAAATAATTGTTATGAAAAAGTTTTTTATGAAATATAAGAAATATTAACTACTTTTTGGTAGCGATGGTTGCACAACAATGTGAATATACTTAATGCCACTGAAATTAACACAAATATTCTTAAGTAAACTGTACATGTAAAAATGATTAAAATGGGAAATTTTATGTTATTTATATTTTACCACAATAAAAAATGAAAAAAAGAACTATTACCACATTTATATCTTAATACATTTCTAAATCAACCTTAATGTGTAGATCCTGTTTGGAATAATTTTTCTGGGTTCTATCTCATCCTGTAGTAGGTGATGTTTACATTAAGCCTTGAGATGCTTCTCCTGGAAAAATAGAAGAGAGGTCCTCTCTCCATAGGGAGAGGACTTGCACTTTGCCATTCCCCATTTCAATAACTACCTGTTAGGGAAAGCCTAACCCACAACTCACATCCCTGTCACCTGTTTGTTTGTTTGGTTGGTTTTAGAGCAAAGGTGTTTTCTTTTGCTCCACACCCAGGTATTCCTTGATGAAAACATGTTCACGTACTTAAAACTTTAAAAGATCTTTGAATGTGTTTCTTTGAAATCACAAATGATCTTAACTGCTTAGGGAAAATAATGTGTTTCTAATATAAACTAACAAATATTCGTCTTAGCAGAACTTTCTTGACTTGAGGATGCTAGTTAAATATTTACAGTATGGTTTTAGGCAAATTCTTTCCAGTTTGAAATTCCATATGAGAACATTTTTAATAAACAATTTTATAATTTATTTAAAAAGAGAAGTTTGAGAGTTGAAGATATCAAGATTTTTAAAAATTCTTTACAAGACACTTATCTATATATATCGTTAGTACTAGAGCACTGGGTGTTATATGCAACTAACGAATCTTTGAACACAACATCAAAAACTAATTATGTACTATATGTTGACTAATTGAACATAATAAAAAAAAAAGAAGAAAAAAAGAACTTGAACTCATAGTAGCCAAAATACAGAACAGGTATTTTGATAGAGATATTCGTAATAGCTCTTACATGTAAAAAAAGGAGAGAACTTATTATTGTTTTTGCTCTTATAGAATGTGCAGAGGTCTTTCAACAAGGAACATGAAGAAAATGGATTTTTGAGGTCTGAAATAGTATCCCTTCATGAAACATCAGAAAAAGCACAGGTAGATCTTACCATTTCTATAGTTTTTAGATGTTACTTTATTTTGTTTAATTAAGGAACCAAGAACAAATTAATCCTGATTATATTAATTCATACCATCATGATAGGTATAATTGGCATATAATATTATATTTCAGGTGTACAACATAATGAGTCAGTATTTGTATACATTGCAAAATGATCACAATAATTCTAGTTAACATCCATCACTATATATAGTTAAAAAATTTTTTTTCTTGTGACGAGTACTTTTAAGATTCACTCTCTTAACAACTTTCAAATATGCAATACAGTGTTATTAACTATAGTCATCATGCTGTACAGTATATCCCCATGACTCATTCATTTTCTAACAAGAAGTTTATACCTTTTGACCCCTGTCACCACTTTCTCCCATCCCTTATACCTCCTCCCTCTGGCACCCACCTGTGTGAACTTGGTATTTTGTTTTTTGTTTTTTTAAGATTCCACATATAAGTGAGATTATATGGTGTTTTCTTCCTCTGGTTGACATATTTCATTTAGTATGCATTCAAGGTCCATCCATGTTGTTGCAAATGGCAAGAGTAAATTCTTTTTTGTGGCTGAATAATATCTGTATCTATCTATATACACACACATACCACATTTTCTTTATCCGTTCATCTATCGATGGACACTTAGGTCATTTCCCTATCTTGTCTATTGTAAATAATGCTGCAGTGAATGTAGGGTTGCAGTTGTCTTTTTGAATTAGTATTTTTGTTTTCTTCAGAAGAATACCCTGAAGTGGAATTGCTGGGTCATATGGTGGTTCTAGTTTTAACTTTTTGAGAAACCTCAGTACTGTTTTCCACAGTGGCTGTATCAATTTACATTCCCTTCAACAGTGCCCAAGGATTCCTTTTTCTCCACATCCTCTCCAATACTTGTTATTTCTTGTCTTTTTGGTAATCACCTTTCTCATAGGTGTGAGGTGATATCTCATTGTGGTTTTGATTTGCATTTGCCTGATGATTAGTGATGTTGAACATCTTTTCATGTACCTGTTGGCCATCTGTATGTCTTCTTTGAAAAATGTCTGTTCAGCTCTTTGGCCCATTTTTTACTCAGATTTTTTTAAAGCTACTGAGTTGTATAGGTTCTTTATATATTTTGGATATTAATCCCTTATTAGACATACGATATTGATGTATGATTGCCAATATTTTCTCCCATTCAGTAGGTTGCCTTCTCATTTTGTTGATGGAAGTTTCCTTTGCTGTGCAGAAGCTTTTTAGTTTGATATAGTCCCACTGGTTTATTTTTGCTTTTGGTGTGAGACCGAGAAAATTACCTATGTTTTTTCCTAGAAGTTTTATGGTTTCAGGTCTTATGTTCAAGTCTTTGATCCATTTTGAATTAATTTTTATGTATGGTACAAGATAGTGGTCTAGTTTCATTCTTTTGCATGTGCCTGTACAGTTTTTCCAACACCATTTATTGACGAAATTGTCCTTTCCCCATCACAAAAAGCACAGGTAAATCTTCCCATTTTTGTGTTTACATGTTACATAATTTTGTTCAATTAAAAAACCAAGAACGAAGATTGATTCTAATTGTATAAATTCATACCATTGCCATCATCCAAATTTTTTATTTTCATAAAATCTATTTCATCTATGAGCCATTATCACATTAACTACATTTCCCATTTCACCAAATCTCCTATGACACATAAGTATATGAGATACACTGCTAAATCATGCACTAATTTACATTTTGTCTTTGTTTGCTTTATAATTTACTCGTTAAATATATAACTTTCATCTACACCTATGAACTAAGCAGTTCAGTGCCACTGGCTATGCTTACACTTTCTTTGTATCTTTTATAACAAACAGCACAGTAGGAACATAATAAGTACTTGCCAGATTTTAGAGTTATGTGTAAATATTTCCTGTGGGATGGTGGTTGCCAAATTTAGCTGATGTTATTTGTGTGTGTGTGTGTGTGTGTGTGTGTATGCAGGCAAACAAGTTATTTCTCATAGGGTCAGTGAAATGGTATTAATCACTTAAAAGAACTTTTTGTTAGTACAATTTGATTACTTCAGTGTTGGGATCATAATGTTGCTGTGCTCTCTTTATGATAAAGAAAATAGAAAATAAATGTGTGGGGCGCCTGGGTGGCTCAGTCATTAAGCGTCTGCCTTCGGCTCAGGTCATGATCTCAGGGTCCTGGGATCGAGCCCCACATCAGGCTCCCTGCTCCGCGGGAAGCCTGCTTCTCCCTCTCCTACTCCCCCTGCTTGTGTTCCCTCTCTCGCTATGTCTCTCTCTGTCAAATAAATAAATAAAATCTAAAAAAAAAAGAAAAAAAAGAAATGTGTTATTTTATAAAATAATAATGAAAATTACTACTCTTGCTATGGTAGTAGTAATTAACATTTACCAAACCCATTCTATGTTCCAGGCATAATTGTAAGCACCTTATGTTACTAACAAATTGTAATGCTTGTAATAGCACTACTATAGAAACTTATTATTCTCATTTTAATGATAAGGAAGTTGATATACAGAGAAGTTCAATAACATAGGTAATAAATGGCAGAGTTAGAATTTGAGCTTAGGCATTCTGGCTCCAAAGAAAATTATTCTTTTCAAGGATCAGGAGTTCATCTCTGTCTTACCTCTAGGTATTCCTTGGTGAATAGTTTGTACATCTGGTTATAATTTTAAAATGCTCTGAATGTGTTCCTTACTTCTTTACTATACTACCACTTATGCTTCCCAGATAGTTTTTCATTTCTTTACTTTCTTGTTATCATTTTGTGAGTGTTTTTTTTTTTTAATTGATCCTATAGAGTTATTTGTCCCCATCCTTGAAGAACTTGTTCATTAAAAGATAAGATCTGGGGCGCCTGGGTGGCTCAGTCATTAAGTATCTGCCTTCAGCTTGGGTCATGATCCCAGGGTGCTGGGATCGAGCCCCACCATCGGGCTCCCTGCTCAGTGGGGAGCCTGCTTCTCCCTCTCCCACTCCCCCTGCTTGTGCTCTCTCTCTCTCGCTGTCTCTCTCTGTCAAATAAATAAAATCTTTAAAAAACAATAATAAAATAAAAGATAAGATCCTTGGGGTGCCTGGGTGGTTCATTCTGTTGAGTGTCTGACTCTTGATCTTAGCTCAGGTTTTGATCTCAGGGTCATGAGTTCAAGCCCTCTATTGGGCTTAAACCTAAAAAAAAAAAAAAAAAAAAAAATCCTTGACAAATACACTTTGCAAAAATAACTGATAAATAAGATAAATGTTTTCCTCAGGAATAAAAATTTCAAATATCAAAAAGACAACAGAATTATCTGATAAATTTGTTGCACAAAAGACTTTTGTTTTGGATGATCTGTCTTGTGAAAAGGTCCAATTATCTATATTTTGCTTTTATGGATACTGTAATTGGTGGTAAAAGAGCTTAGACAGTTTGTATTATTAGCTAAACAATTATGAATGCTCATCTAATTTTAGGAATGAATTTCTGTAATATTGGCTAGGCATCTACATTGTAAAGTCCATTCCATATATATCTTGCTCTGTCTCACCAGTGTTCAAAATTGTGAACAGGAGATCAGTAAACTGTTGAATGCTTCAGTTGCTCCACCAGATGAACATTTTGATTTAGAATTATGTGGGGTGTTGACTCCAAATATTTGAAAGTATTACCTAATGAAATATCAGTTGGAGATAAGTTAAATAAATTAGGTTCACATACAGAGTGAAATACTATACCATCATTAAAAATATGGTAAGTAAAAATAATTATTTACTGGAGAGATCTATGACTTGCTGTACATATCATCTTAGGTTTCGAATGACCAGCTGACTAGAAAGTGTTCAGAGCTGAACAGCATGCTTGAGACTGTTAGTATGGAAAATGCCAGAATTATTGCCAACCATCAAGCCATTCTGCAGGTATTCATTTAATACTAGTCAATTTCTGATAGAATCACAAGAAGACTCCTTGGCTAAGAAATTAGGAAATGTGTGACCAAGTGGGTAAATAAAATATTTTAACAGTTCCAAGAAATTTACTGAATTATTTTTTCATTAGTGGTTTTCAATTTTCATCAGGGGGCCATTTAGCCTTATACTCAGTCCTTTCTTAATGGTTTCTTTTCAAATACCATTACTTTAAGAAAAGTAATTACCTGTTCCAAATACCATTTCCTCAAACACCTGTGGTTTCCCATTTTGCTTATGCCATTTCCTCTACTGAGAATGGTCTTTGTTTCATCTTCAGCTATTTGAAATTCTGTTTATTCTTTAAGACTCAAATTCATCAGGAAGCTTGCTCACTCAAACCAGAGGGAATGAGTTTTCTCTGTTAACTCCTACTCCTAGGACATTAAACAGACTCTCATAATAATAGTTCTCACTTTTTTGGGAGCATACTTACTATATACCATGCATTATACTAATGATTTTACATATATTACCTCCTTTAATTCTAGCAGCCGGTATGTAAAGGGATATTTATTATCCTCATCTTATAAATAAGGAAAATGAGGTTTAGAGAAGTATATCAACTTGCCTGAAGTCACATACCTAGTAAGGGGTAGAGCTGGATTGAAACCAAGGTCTGACTGCAGAGTCAGTGCTTTCAATTGTTACATTATGCTGCCTCTCTATTTTGCATTCTGTAGCAGTTTATATGCATGGCTCATTTCCTGGATAACATTGTGAGCTTCCTAGAACTGGGGGCATCATCTTATACATCTTTGCTATTTCCCATAGTGCTTCCCACTGCACATAACAGATAATAAATATTTTTCATTAATTCAACAAGCACTTAGTGTTTACTCTGCGCAGGTATGATGCTAGGTCTAGATGGGATTATAGTGGTAAACAAGACAAAATCCCTACTTTCATGGACTAACAATTTAGTAGAATAATGTGACATGTAATTCACACTGTCACAAACATTTTTTAACTTTGAAATGTTACACAAATGGGATTTTATTTTCCAAAGGTGTGAAGGTTTGCTTTGCAATCAAGTATTAAGATAAAAGTGTTTTAAAATATGTTTACAGAATTAATTGTTAATATGTACTATATTTGCAAAAGCTTTATAAATTGTAGGTAAAAGGGATGTGTCTAAAAATGTTACATTTGAGAAGTCCAAAATGGTGAGCCAGAGGAAATAAATTATACAAAACAGTTACAGGCATACGTTGTTTTATTGTGTTTTGCAGATAATTGCATTTTTTACAACTTGAAGGTTTGTGGTAATCCTGCATCTAGTAGGTCTGTTGGTGCCATTTGTTAACAGCATTTGCTCATTTTGTGTCTCTTTGTCACATTTTGGTACTTCTCACGGCATTTCAAACTTTTTCATCATTATTTTTGTTCTGGTGATCTGTGATCAGTGATCTTTGATGTATTATTGTAATTGTTTTGAGGCACGACAAATCATGCCCATTTAAGATGGTAAACTTAAAAAATGTTGTGTGTGTTCTGGCTGCTTTGACTGGCTTTTCCCCATACCTCTCCCTCTTCTTAGACCTCCTATTTCCTGAGACCCAACAATATTGAAATTAGGCCAGTTAATAACCCCTACAATGGTCTCTAAGTGTTCACATGAAAGGAAGTGTTTCACATCTCTTATTATAAATCAAAAACTAGAAATGATTAAGCTTAGTGAAGAAGGCATGTCAAAAGCCAAGATAGGCCTCTTGCACCAAACATTTAGCCAAGTTGTGAAGGCAAAGGAAAAGCTGTTGAAGGAAATTAAAAATGCTACTCCAGTGAACGCATGAATGATGAGAAAGTGAAACAGCCTTATTGCTGATACGGAGAAAGTTTTAGTAATCTGGATAGAAGATCAATCCATCTACAACATTCCCTTAGACCAAAGCTGAATCCAGAGCTCTTCAATTCCATGAAGGCTGAGAGAGGTGAGGAAGCTGCAGAAGAAGAGTTGGAAGCTAGCAGGGTAGTTCATGAGGTTTAAGGACAGAAGCCATCTCCATAACATAAAAGTGCAAGGTGAAGCAAGTGCTGATGTAGAAGCTGCAGCAAGTTCTCCAGAAGATCAAGAGGATAATTAATGAAGGTGGCTACATTAAACAACAGATGCCATTGGAAGATGCCTTTAGGATTTTCATAGCTAGAGAGGAAGTCAGTGCCTGGCTTCAAAACAGGCTCTTTGTTGTTGTTGTTTTTTTCCTCCCACTCAATGTAAGGGAAACTTTATTGAAGCTACAGGCCACGGGGCTCGGGCAGGAGGCTGCCCTGTGGGCAAAGGAAAAGCTGATGGAAGGGCCTTAGTTGACCGTCCTCTTGGGGCACAGGTTGTTGGTGTGACTGCGCTTCTTGCAGCAATTGACAGCGCGGGGCTGCAGGCAAGCATAACACTTGGAGCAGGTAATCATGTCCCAGTTGTGACAGGGTGAGCTAGAGGAGGGAAGGTTCGATGATGTGATGATGCAGCCCCACAGACAAAGCACCCATTACAGGGTGAACTCTTTCTGGATATTGTAGTCTCAGAGAGTGCAGCCATCCTCTAACTGTTTGCCTGCAAAAATCAGATACTGCTAGTTGAGGGATGCACTCCTTGTCTTGGACTTTGGCTTTGACTTTTTTTTTTTTTTAGAGCAGGGAAAGAGACGGAGAGAGAATCTTTTTTTTTTTTTTTTTTTAAGATTTTATCTGTTAGCGAGTGAGAGCAGGAACGAGGGGAGGGGCAGAGGAAGAGGGAGAAGCAGACTCCCTGCTGAGCAGGGAGCCCAACGTGGGGTGTCATCCTGGGACTCCAGGATCATGACCTGACCTAAAGGCAGACACTTAGCTGACTGAGCCACCCAGGCATCCCAGAGAGAGAGATTCTTAAGCAGGCTCCACGCTCAGCGCAGAGCCCTGACTTGGGCCTCAATCTCACGACCCTGAGATCATGACTTGAGTTGAAAGCAAGAATCAGACACTTAACCAACTGAGCCACCAAGGCACCCCTTGGCTTTGACGTTGTAAATGGTGTCACTGGGCACAATCTATAGGGTCAGAGTGAGGGTCAGAGTCTTCACAAAAATCTGCATCTGTGCATCTGCTGCTTGGCCAACTCGTTGAAGAGAAAGAGCAAAGCTGGCTCTTTGTTTGGGGCTAATGCAGCTGGTGACTTTAAGTTGAAGCCAGTGTTCCTTGACCATTCTGAAAATCCTAAGACCCTTAAGAATTGTGCTAAACTACTCTGCCTGTGCTCTATAAATGGAACAACAAAGCCTGGATGATAGCACATCTGGTTACAACATGATTTACTGAAAATTTTAAGCCCACTGTTGAGACCTAATGTTCGGAAAAAAGATTCCTTTCAAAATATTACCACTCATTGACAACGTACTTGGTCACCCAAGAGCTCTGATAGAGATGGACAAGATTAATGTTTTCATGCCTGCTAACGCAACATCTGTTCTTCAATCCATGAACCAAGGAGTAATTTCAATTTTCTAGTCTTATTATTTAAGAAATCTATTTCACAAAGCTATAGCTGCCATAGATAGTGATTACTCGGATGGATCTGGGCAAAGGAAATTGAAAACCTTTGGAAAGGATTCACCATTCTAGATGCCTTTAAGAACATTTGTGATTCATGGTAAGAGGCCAAAACATCAACACTCACAGGAATTTTGAAGAAAGGGATTTCAACCCTCATTGATGCCCTTGAGGGCTTCAAGACTTCAGTGGAGGAAGTACTTGCTGATATAGTGGAAATCGTAAGAGAACTAGAAATAGAAGAGCTTGAAGATGTGACTGAATTGGTACAATCTCATGATAAAACCTGAATGAATGAGGAGTTGCTTTTTATGGATGAGCAAAGAAAGTGGTTTCTTAACCTACTCCTGGTGAAGATGCTGAAATGACAACAGAGCATTTGGAATATTATGTAGGCTTAGTTGATAAAGCAGCAGCAGAGTTTGAGAGGATTGACTCCCATTTTGAAGGAAATTCTCCTGTGGATAAAATGCTGTCCAAACAGCATCACATGCTACAGAGGAATCGCTCATGAAGGGGAGAGACAATCAATGTGGCAAACTTCATTGTTGTCTTGTTTTAAGAAACTGCCACAACTACTCTAACCTTCAGCAACCACCACCCTGATAAGTCAGCAGCCATCAACACCAAGGCAAGACCCTCCACCAGCAAAAAGATTATGACTCACTGAGAACTCAGATGATGGTTAGCATTTTTTCACAAAAAAGGATTTTTAAATTATGTACGTTGTTTTTTTAAGACATAATGCTACTACACACTTAATAGACTATAACTTGTATATGCAATGGGAAACAAAAAATTATTTGACTGGCTTTATCGTACTATTCACTTTATTGTGGTGGTCTGGAAGTGAACCCACAGTATTTCCTAGATATTGCCATATAGTCTTTCTTCTGTAACAGTATCTGAGTGCAATTTCAAATATTTTCAAAAGAATTCACACCAAATTATTAACATGATTGTCCCTGGAGAGTGAGATGATTTTAAGGGGGGGGAGTATAAGTGAAGAGATCTTTTCACTTTATACACATTGATGTTTTTTAAAAATAAAATATGTATCATATTGAAATTTTAAAGTATCAAAATATTCCTAGTAGAATTTTATATCTAAAAATATGTTCATGTTAAGAGTTTTATAAATTTTGCAACAGGCTGGGTAAATAATGCATCTTCAGGGGCACCTGGGTGGCTCAGCCGTTAAGCGTCTGCCTTCGGCTCAGGTCATGATCCCAGGGTCCTGGGATCGAGCCCCGCATCAGGCTCCCTGCTCCGCGGGAAGCCTGCTTGTCCCTCTCCCACTGCCCCTGCTTGTGTTCCCTCTCTCGCTGTGTCTCTCTCTGTCAAATAAATAAAAGAAATCTTTAAAAATAAATAAATAAATAATGCATCTTCACTGTTGGCTGGTAGAGCTGTAAAATGATAGAATTGTGGTCAGGACAGAGTGGGGACAAAGAGAAAGCTGAACATTAAATAAAAAGAGGTTTTATTTATATAAAAATTGGTCTTTCATAAGCTAATTCAGTATATTTGATCAGTTAATTTCAGTGGTACCCTATTAAATGACTTTCTGGCATCTCAGCTTTTAATATTACTTCCAAAATTCAGGTAGAGCAGAAAATGATGACACAGACATTTCAAGAACAAAACTTACTCCTGGATGCAGCCCATGCCAATATCGCTACTGAGCTACAGACTGTTCAGAATGAGAAAATCCAACTCCAAGCACATCTGTAAGTAAATTATAGGCAACTTCTTCTGTATCTTTTGTTCTTGCATTTGATTTCTTATCTTTAATGGAAACGTTTCATTCTGCTTTTCTTGGGCCAGACACAAAGATAAAATAAAGGCTTTGCCCCCAAGGAACTAGTCTTGTTAGAACATTTTGGTAACTGCTCTCGGCCAGTATGTTCTTGGAGAACATGAGTCTATTAAAGAACTCTTGTTTAACGGTCATATCTCCTCGTTGTCTTCTTCCAGGGACCATGTAATCCTTGAGCATAATCAGTGTATCCAGAAAGCACAGGATGCTGAGAAGAGGACAGCCTTGCAGAAAGAGCTGCTAGAAACAACTATTGCAAGATTGCGAGGTGAATTGGAAGCATCCATCCAAGAGAAGAAGTCTCTGCTAGAGGAGAAAGAAAGATTTCAGGGAGAGGTAGGTAGAAGCAGATTTATGTTACCTCCTGGTTGTGGCGGTGATCTTGTGTTAAAACTATTTTAAGTGCAAAAGATAAGAAATACAGCCCAGATGCAGTTTGTCTGAGTTGCCCATTAAAGAAATCTTTAGGTGACTAATCTCTGTCTTTTAGCATATGAAGTAGACTGTGCCAAACAGAGTACCCTTTTATAGCATTAACTGATAGCTCACACATCCTCATGATAGCTAAGGGGTCAGATTTAAAAAGCTGATTTCCCCTGAAGGCGTGGGACAATGGAGGTTAAGGGGGGGACAGCTCTGTCTTCCTCTTTAGGACGGAAGCAGCGGAGTCTGACATGCAGACGTGTCTTTCTAATTTCAGGGCTATTTGTGAAGTCTGCTCTGCCTCAGAGACTCCCTGAGTGGCCCCCTTTCTGAGAGGATGTGCTATCTCTGCAGTGTAGGTATTAACTAACGTGCAGGGTGTGTCTGCTACTGTAGAGCAGTTGCTTTAAAATTCACCCATTTCTTTTCCCCTCCTTGGGCAGGTGAATAAAACAGAGAAAGAAACAGCGCAAGAAAAATGCAATTTGGAAAAGGAATTAGCTAAAAACAAGGTATTCCACATTTTCTTTGTTGATATTTCACTGTATTCCCTTCTGTATTTCTGCCTCCGGTATCAGCTTATCTTACTGAGGAGATGGGTTATTTTGTCGAATACCAGGCTGTGGGAGGATAAAGGAGCCACTGAGGTGGGTGCAGCATTGAGCACTCCGGTCACGGCAGCACAGGGCTGCTTCTGGGCAGCGTTTGCTTGTTGAGCATCTGGTGTGGGCCAGAGTCATGACTGGCTCTGGCCCTAGTGTTCACTGAGTATTTTAGCCAGGAAATCCATTGAGAGTGAGCTGATGGCCCTGTGGGAGGCAAAGAGATCATTGCTGACAGTGCTGTTTTGTTTCACTTTGTTTTAAAGACTTCCTAAGTACCTGTTAGCACCTGTCACTTCATCTGCAATATACTCTTTTCTGGGTTCTAAAAAGATAGAATGGCCAGAGACACAAATACAATTCTTATTAAAATAAAACAAAAGCCAGTCTTTAAAACATTGCTGTTTGTGTTTCAAATTTTGAAGAGCGTAAAGATTATGTATCACTGTCATCTGGAATTACCTGGAGTGTCAAGGAGAATTAGCCTACCCCAGACAGTAAATTCTGCAACACATGTCAATATAACAGTCAATCCTTGATTTCTTCTTGGCTTCTGGCCTAATTAAATAGTATTCATATTACCATCACCATATTACCATGTATGTGTGAACTTGTAATTTAAGAACTGGAGAGAGAAGAAAAGATAAATTCTGAGCCCAAGCTCTAATACAGCTCACCACTCTGGCAGGTAATCTGTGATTTATTGACTAAACTCTAGTGATTTGAAAAATAGTCCAACCTAAGAATCTTTTTAAAAAGTTCACTTCCCATGGTAAGGACTTACTGGTGTCAGTTTGTCCTCCAATATGCTTTTTAAAATTTGGAAAATTGGTGGATACTATTAAATTCATGAATGCTTTTTGCTTAAAATGTAGGGAATGTTACATGGCTAAGGCAAATGCTGTATGTCTGTGATTAAAACAGTTTGCTTTTCTAATTTTATTTGTCTGAACGTAGGCTAAGTGTAAGTTCATGGGGCTGAAAGATACTGGCTCATTAGAGAGGTTCTATTAGGCCAAATGATAATGCTTATACAGAGTTCCATTTTTTTCTTCTTAGGTCTAATTTGATACTTTTCAAATGTGTATTCATTGTAAAGCTATGTTTTTCTGAAGTCAGGCTTATTAAGTTATAATATACATAGTGAAATACACCCTTTTTTTAGTGTACAGTTCTGTGAGTTTTGACCAACACAATTATGTAACCACCACCACAATCAAAATACAGAACACTTCTATCCCCTCAGGAAGGTCCCTTGTGCCTCTTTATCATTAACCTCTTCCTCCGCCTCCATCCCTTGGCAACCACTGACCTGTTCTTCTGTTCCTATAGTTACGTCTTTCCCAGAATATCCCAGAAATGGAATCATATAACATGCAACATTTTAAGTCTGGCTTCTTTTATTTAGCATAAGGCATTTGAAGTTCATCCAAGTTCTTGTTGTGTGTATCAGTTGTTTGTGTTCCATTATATAGATATATCACAATTTCTTTATCTATTTGCCACCTGAAGGACATTTGAGTTGGTAAATTTTGGCAATTATGAATAAAGCCTATATAAATGTTCACATATGAACATGTATTTTTATTTCTCTTGGCTAATTATCAGGAGTTGGAATTCTAGATCCTATGGGAAATAAATATTTAACATAGTAAACTATTCAGCAGCTGTTTTCCAAAGAATCTGTACTATCTTGCCTTCCATCAATAGTATAAAAGAGCTCCACTTTCTCTGCATTCTCACCAGCGCTTAGTATTGTTGGTCCTTTTGGTCTTAGCCATTCTAACTGGTGTAGACTGGCATATCATTGTGGCTATAATTTGCATTTCTCTAGTGATTAATAATATTGAGCATCTTTTCATCTGTTTATTGGTTATCCACAAGTTTAAGTGTCTCTTCAAATATTTTAACCATTTTAATTCAGTTGTTTGTTTTCTTATTATTGATTTTTCAGAGATTTTAAAATAGTCTCATGTTGATTCTTACATAAAAAATTCATACTTTTTGTATATGTGCAAATCTTCTAAGTGCTTAACATATTTTTTCTTCCATTTTACGCCTTGTTTTTAATGCTCTTTCAAAGAGCAGAAGTTTCACATTTTGATGAAATCCAACTTGTCAGTTTTTAAATTTTTGGATCATACCCTTTGTGTCTTATCTGAGAAATTTTTGCCTAACTTAAAATCACAAAGATTTTCCTTTTAGTTCTCTAGAACTTTTATAGTTTTAGGTCTTACATAGGTCAACGATCCATTTTTAGTTAATTTTCATATATCATGCAAGGTTCATTTTATTTTTAGATGGATAGTCTGATCTAGTACCTTTTATTATTGAGATATAATTAATATACTGTCAATTCACCTTCTTAAAATATACAATTAAATGGTTTCTTAGTTTATTCATAAGTCTGTGCAAACGTCACCACTATCTAATTCTAGAACCTTTTTATCACCAAGAAGAAACCTGGTACCCATTAACAGTCACTCCCCATTCTGTTCTGCCCCCAGCCACCGGCAACCACTGTTCTACTTTCTGTCTCCATGGGTGTGTCTATTCCCACATTTCATATAAATAGAATAAAACAGTATGTGGCCTTTTGTCTCTGGCCTCTTTGCTAGGTTAATGTTTTCAAGGTTTATCCATACTGTAATATATGTCAGTATCTTATTCCTTTTTATGGTTGAATGATATTATATTATGTGACTGTACCACACTTCATTTAGCCATTCATCAATTGGTAGACATTCAGGTTGTTCCCACTATTTGGCTGTTTAATAATGCTATGAACATGTGTATACATTTTTTTTGTATGTGAGCATATGTTTTCGATTCTGTAGGAGTAAAACTGGGTCATAGGATAACTCTTTATCATTTTGAGAAACTACCAAAGTGTTTTTACAAAGTAGCTGCACCATTTTACAGTCCCACCAGCAGTGTATGAGGATTCAAATATCTGCACATCTTCACCTACATCTGTTACTGTCTGCTTTTTAAAAAATTAATATACTCATCCAAGTGGGTATGAAGTATCTCATTTTGTTTTTTCAATTAAGGTGAAATTCACATAATAGAAAATCAAACACTTTAAAGTGAACAATTCAGTAGCATTTTTATATTTACAGTGTTGTATAACCACCAACTCTTCTAGTTCCAAAACCTTTCTATCACCCCAAAGGGAAACCCTGTTCCCATTAAGCAATCACTCCCTATTCCCTCCTTCCCCTGACCTCTGACAGCCACTAATCTGCATTCCATCTGTGTAGATTTACCTATTCTGGATATTGCATATAATCATACAATATGTGATCTTTTGTGTCTGGCTTCTTAGCATAACATTTTTGAGGTTCATCCATGTTGTTCTTCATAGCAGAACTTCATTCCCTTTTACTTCTTTTATGGATGAGTAAGAATTCACTGTGTATGTGTCTTTGTATGTGGTATGTATATATATACACACACACCACAGTTTGTCTTGTTCATCTTTTCATCTATTGATAGACATTTGCATTGTTTGCACCTTTCAGCTGTTGTGATTAGTGTTGCTGTAAATGTGTGTGTTATACATGTATTTACTTGAGATACATATCTAGGAGTGGAATTGCTGGGTCATATGGTAATTTTGTTTAACTTTATGAGGAATCACCAGACTCTTGTCCACAGTACCAAGCCTTTTTTTTTTTTTTTAAAGATTTTATTTATTTGACAGAGAGATAGACAGAAGAGCACAAGCAGAGGGAGTGGCAGAGGGAGAGGGAGAAGCAGGCTCTGCACTGAGCAGGGAACCTGATGCGGGACTCGATCCCAGGACCCTGAGATCATGACCTGAGCCGAAGGCAGACGCTTAACCATCTGAGCCACCCAGGCGCCCAGTACCAAACCTTTTTTTTTTTTTTAAGATTTTATTTATTTGATAGAGAGAGAGACACAGCAAGAGAGGGAACACAAGCAGCAGGAGTGGGAGAGGGAGAAGCAGGCTTCCCACGGAGCAGGGAGCCCGATGCGGGGCTCTATCTCAGGACCCCGGGATCATGACCTGAGCTGAAGGCAGATGCTTAATGACTGAGCACCCAGGCGCCCCACAGTGCCAGACCATTTTACCTTCCCACCAGCAGTGTACATAGTTCCAGTTTCTCTACATCCTCACCAACACTGTTGTTTTTTTTGTTTTTTAATAATAGCCATCCTAGTAGATGTGAAAAGTGGTACCTTGTGATTTCGATTTGCATCTCTCTAATGACTAATGATGTTGAGCATCTTTTCATGTGCTTATTGGCCATTTGTATATATTCTTTGGAGAAATGTCTATTCAGATCAGTAGCCCATTGTAAACTCGGTTTTCTTTTAATTGTTGAGTTGTAAGAGTTCTTTATATATTCTAGATAGTAGACCCTTATCAGATACGTGATTTGCAGATATTTTTCTCCCATTCTATGGGTTCTGTTTTTAAATTTTTAGATTTTTACTAAGTTCAGTTTAACTTTTTTTTTTTTTTTGGTTGCTTATGCCTTAGATGTCACATCTAAGAAACTGTTGCCTAATCCAGGGCCACAAAAATTAACACTTTTTTATTCTAAGAATTTTATAGGTTTTTTTTGAAGTTTTATTTTTTTTAATTTTATTATGTTATGTTAATCACCATACATTACATCATTAGTTTTTGATGTAGTGTTCCATGGTTCATTGTTTGCATATAACACCGAGTGCTCCATTCAATACGTACCCTCTTTAATACCGATCACCAGGCTAACCCATCCCCCCCCAACCCCCTCCCCTCCAGAGCCCTCAGTTTGTTTCTCAGAGTCCATATTCTCTCATGGTTCGTCTCCCCCTCCGATTTCCCCCCATTCATTTCTCCCTTCCTGCTATATTCTTCTTCTTCTTTTTTTTTTTTTTCTTCTT